>NC_064852.1:32839579-33010775 GCF_024139225.1 Suncus etruscus
ATTAAATTATATTTTTCTCTTAAAAATACTTATAAAATCCTAATTGAATTTGAATATCAATTTATCTTAATTTTAAACCATTTCTTGCCTTACTATATACCCTATTTTATTTATCTGTGTTGCTGTGCAGTTTCCCAAGTCATTTACTGACTTGTGATGACTCAGGACCTGAATGTTTATATATTTATTTAACCTATTAATTACCCATACAAGGCGAAGGCTATGGTCTCTATTTTACAAATGAGGAAACTAAAGTTCAAAAAGATTGAGTACCTTGTCTAAAATCACATAGCCTGTAACATGGAGCCAAGATTTGAATCTGTTTGAATACAAAACAGAACATAAAACATTTGATACATCTAGCTGGATGATAGTTTTTCAGAGCTAATCTTGGAGATATTTGATTTCATGCGGGCCTTGAAGCTGGTGCACTGACTTCAGACACTGGTATTTGGGATGAGTGAGTGGCTGTCCCTAGACAGACGACACCTGATCACAAGTTTGATTGTTACAAAGGAGACTCACCATTGAAATCTCATTGTGTTTCTTACCTGCTGAGTTTATTCACTCCTGCTTAAGCAGCCAACAGCATCTATAAAGATTTTTCTCCATGGTGCACTTCTGTAAATAAGTAATTTATCAAATAAAACCTCCAACAAAGAGTGTGAAAACATGCCATATTGATGGCACCTCACTGAGTGTGTTCCTTCCAGGGATCCTGGGGAGACAAAGTCACCTCTTATCAACAATCATTTTTTGTTCAGAATAATTTGGTTTAGAAGGCTTTGACAGAACTTGTAGTTGTAATCATATGAGCAATCCTAGTTTTCTGACCCCATAATAAAGAATAATTCTTTATTATTCAATAATGTATTGTAGAAAATGATGTATAAAGTTTCTAGAGTCTCCTTTCATTATAATTAGGAAGTAAATCTCACATACTTAAGAAGGCTAAGTTATATGCTAAACTGGACAGCATTCATTCTGACATTTGAAGTGGTAATGACTAATTTATTTATTGAGACCTCACTTTCTACAAGGATGCAAGAATGACCATATTTGTAATAATTTTGGTCCTTGACTAAAACTAGTTGAAAGAGGGATGAATATCTGATCCGATTTGAATTTACTCCAAGAATTTGAAATTGTATCTACAAAAAATTAACTGTTCATTCACTATTAAATCTCATTACAGAGATCTTTCTCTCTTTGAGGGACAGTGTTTTGAAAAGACATTATTTTTTCCCACTGGGATGGGAGACAAAAGAAGAGTAAGGTTTAGGATCAGAAAGAGTCAGAGGTACAGATTCATGAAACTTCACAGAAAGAAAGTTACATCCTAAACTATTGTACCCTATTTTGGAAAATCTTTCTTACTTTTTGTCTAACTGGGGTCTCAGTTAAATGTACAGTAAATAAGCAGTAAGTACAGTCACTCATTTAAAAAATTTTTTTTTTGTTTTTGGGTCACACCCAGCAGCGCTCATGGGTTACTCCTGCTCTACACTCAAAAATCGCTCCTGGCAGGCTCGAGGATCATATGGGAAGCTGGGATTCGAACCACTGACCTTCTGCGTGCAAGGCAAATGCCTTACCTCCATGCTATCTCTCTGGCCCCAATTTAAAAATTTTTTAATTTTCGCATTTGCAATACTGTTAATAATAGTTTCTCATGGACATAATTCTAACACCACACTTATCAGCAGAGTACATATCTTCCTCTTCCAAGGAATCTAGCTATCCTCTCTCTCAATCCTTTTACTCAATTGTATCTCTCTCCATATGGCTTCAGAAAATGCAATATTCTGATTTGAATTTATCTTCTTTTTCATTACAGTTTTTCATAACGGAGACACTAATTGTTTAGTTTGGGTTTTGATCTCTGCATAAAAATGCTGCATATATATTTTTTTCAACTTGCTTTCTTTGACCCATCATAATAATTCTAAAATTTATCCATGGTCATACATGTAAGAACATTTTATTCACAGTGCTGTAAGGAATTCTTTACTATGAGTATAGTGCAATTTTTTATCTACTCCTTTGTCAATGAACATTAAGGTCAATTAAGTTTTTTGTTTGTTTGTTTGTTTGCAAATATAAAATAATGTTGCTTTAAAATCTGAGTACTTGTGTCCTAGGAAAGTAGATTAAAAGGGATTCTGTATAGTGTTTATCTTTGTATGAAATTGTTGTCTTGTGAGATTGTATTTCTTCATATTAATAACAAGCTGCTAATTTAGTAACAGTAAAAACTATAAAATATAAAATGATTATAGCATTTGAATGATCAACAGCAGTCTGTAATTTGGGGGGGTTCAGCTACACCTGGTAGCACTCAGGGGTCACTCCTAGCTATGCACTCAGAAATCGCTCCTGGCTTGGGGGACCATATGGGATGTTGGGGTATTGAACCAGAGTTCATCCTAGACTAGTGTGTGCAAGGCAGACAGCCACCACTCTGGCCCCAGCAGTCTGTCATTCTTTAGAAATATAAATTTATGTTCTTCCCAACTCTTGGTATTGTTTGTTTAAAAAATATCTCTACCTGTTTGATATATGTTAAATGTCATCTCAGTTCTTTTTAATCTCTTTATTTAAGCACCATGATTACAAACAGATTTGTAGTTGGATTTTAGTTATAAAAAAGAAAATTCCTCTTCACCAGTGCAACATTCCCACCAGCCCAGACTTCTGTTATGTCTCTGAGGTAGACATTTTACACCTCTCTTTCTCTCTCTCTCTTTCTCTCTCTCTCTCTTTCCTTCTCTATTTTTCCCCTTTTAGACAATCTGGTTTGCATTATGGTTAATGAAGAAATATCACTTTAACTTTATTGAACACCCAATTATTATCCAGAGTGATCAGTTTCAACTAACATTGTCACAATGGTTCCTTTTCTACCCTAAAATACACTGCTCGATTATTTGTGGCAAGCTTCATACCATGGACCTCACCCTCATCTCTATGATATCTGGATATTTTTACCATATTATGTTTAATTTTTCTTGTATTAAACAAATAAGTGATATTATTCTGTTTATCCCTCTCACTGTGACTCATTTCTGACCAAGCATACTACTCTCCATATCAAACTATCTATAAGCAAAGTTCATAATTTCATTTTTTCTAACAGCTGTGTAGTATTCCATTGTGTAAATATACCACATTTCTTTAGGTACTCATCTATTCATGGGCACTTGGATTATTTCTATATTATGGCTATAGTAAATAATCATGAGATTAACAGGAGTTCAGGGGGCTTTTATGCACTGCATTTTCTGTTCCTAGAAATAAATTTAAGCGTGTTATTGATGGAACATATGTGAGCTCATTTTCTAGGTTTTTGAAAAATATCTATATTGTTTTCCTCAAAGGCTGGACTAGTTGACATTCCCACCAGTAGTGAGACAAGAGTCTTTTCCTCCCGCATCCATGCCAGCACTGTTATTCTTATTCTTTGTGATATGTGAAGTTTCTGTGGTGTGAAATGATATATTATTGCTTTGATTTGCATCTTACTGATTAATGTTATGGAGCATTATATTTCCTTTGATCTATATTTCTTCTTTGAAGAAATGTCTTTTCATTTCTTTTTCCCATTTTTAGTTGGGGTTTGATTTTTTTCTTGCTGAGTTCTATCAGTGCCTTGTATGTATATCTTAAATATTAACCCTTATTAGATAGGTATTGGGTGAACATTTTTTCACATTCCATGAGTAGTCTTTGCATCATTTATTCTGAAGTAAACCTTCTCAGTTTAATATTTTTGTTTAGCTTTGCTTTCACTTGATAGACCAATTGTGTTTCATCCTTGACAATGCCTTTAGTTTCAATATCATGTAGTATTTTGCCTGTGTTTTTCTTTATGTACCATATGGTTTCATATCTAATATCAAGTCTTTAATCCATTTTGATGTGACCCCTGTGCATTGCATTAAAAACAGGTCTAAGTTCACTTTTTTTGTTTGTAGATTACAGGCTTTCCAGCACCACTTGCTGAAGAGGCTTTCCTTGCCCCAGTTTATATTACTTGCTCCTTTATCAAAGATTGTTTTTAAACATATCTCAGAATATTCCATTGATAAGGGTTTATCTTATTCTAATATCATTCTATTTTAATGACTACTTCTTTAGAGTACAGTTTAGAGGTGGGTAAGTGATGCTTCCCATCTTTTTATTCGTGGATGTATATTGTTGCATATGAATTTCAGGAGCATTTGATACACTTATAATGGCAAAAAGTATAATGTTTGCAATGGGATTATGGTAAATGGCCTTGACTATATTGAGGAAAGTTCCTTCAATTCCTATATTGTTGAGAGTTTTTATTATGAATGGGTGCTGGACCTTTCACCTTCTTTCTCTGCATATATTGATATATGATCTTATGATTTTTATTTTTCCTTTTATTGTTATGGTGAATTATATCGATTGACTTGTGTATATTAAACCATCTTTGCATCTCTGGAATGAATCCTATTTGGTCATTTTGCATGACCTTCTTCATGAGTTCTCTTTTCTGTATGCCTCTGTATACTTTTGGTATGAAGATGATGTTATATTCATAGAAAGTATTTAAGAGTGTTTCTGTTTCTTCAATTTTCTGAATGGGACTAAAAAGAATTGACAGTAGGTTCTCTTTAAAATTTTAAAATAGATTCTGGGGCCGCGGGATCGCTCTGCCCTGCCCTGCCCTGCCCTGCCCTGCCTTTGTTCACTCTGAGGTCTTCGGGGAAAACTCCTATCTCTGTCTGCCTGAAACTGTGCTTCTGAACTTCCGAAGGTTTCCTCAGGGGCCTAGGGAGCGCACCCCCCAAAAACTGCATTTTGAAGCTGGTGAGTGCCTGCATTCTGGGGCCGCGGGATCGCTCTGCCCTGCCCTGCCTTTGTTCACTCTGAGGACTTCGGGGAAAACTCCTATCTCTGTCTGCCTGAAACTGTGCTTCTGAACTTCCGAAGGTATCCTCAGGGGCCTAGGGAGTGCACCCCTAAAAAACTGCATTTTGAAGCTGGTGAGCAGCTGCATTCTGGGGCTGCGGGATCACTCTGCCCTGCCCTGCCTTTGTTCACTCTGAGGACTTTCAACTAGAGGCAGCAGAAGCGCTCAGCTGCTTCGCTTCCCTTTGCAGCCGCGAACTCTTCCTAATCAATGAACCCCACCAAAACACGCAGGAAAAACCACACTACACTCGCAGGCAAACACCATCCATAGAGAATGAAGACGAAAGCTCGGTTGATCTAATAAATTACAACCACCTGATTAACCTTTCAGATAAGGAGTTTAGAATAGAAATATGGAATATGTTTGTAGAACTCAAAAAGAGCATAAATCGATCTGAAGAGAACACAAAAACAGAAATCAGAAAACTCCAAACTGAAATAACAGATCTGAAAAATACGGTTGCTCAACTGAAAACCACAATGGATAGCCTCGCCAACAGGGTATCAGCAGCTGAGGAGAGAATCGGAGTACTGGAAGATGAGATTCAGAAAAGCTCAACACAACAGAAGAAATTGGAAAAGAACCTTCAGACAAACGAACAGGCAATGGAAAATGTACTCAAGGCATGCAAAGAGATGAAAATAGAAGTCTTTGATAAACTCAACAGAAACAACATAAGAATCATTGGAGTCCCAGAAACTCAGGAAGGAGATCTCCAAGAAGAATCAACTGTCAAAGACATCATCAAAGAGATACTCCCAGAGTTAAAGCCTACATGCAATCAAATACTGCATGCCCGAAGAATACCAGCTAAAAGAGACCCAAAGAAAAACACCCCAAGACACATCCTCATTACAATGACAAATCCCATAGATAGGGATAGAATACTGAAAGCAGCAAGATCAAAAAGGAAAATTACATTCAAAGGAGCATCCCTAAGACTTACAGCAGACATGTCACAAGAAACTCTCAAGGCCAGAAGACAGTGGTTGGATATTGTGACAAGATTGAATGAAATGAATGCCTCCCCAAGAATACTGCACCCAGCCCGACTCACATTCAGGTTTGGAGGAAGAATACACAGCTTCACGGATAAACAACAGCTCAGAAACTTCACAGATGATAAACCAGCCTTAAAGGAAAAACTGACAGGTCTACTCTAAGACAAGAGAGACCAACAAACACAGCAAACTTATGTACAAAGATGACATTAAATCCTATGACAATCATCTCCCTCAATGTCAATGGACTAAATTCACCAATTAAAAGACACAGAGTGGCAAAATGGGTCAAAAAGATGAATCCAACCTTCTGCTGCCTACAAGAAACACATCTGAATAGTCAGAACAAACATAGACTCAAAATCAAAGGTTGGAAGAAAATTCTCCAAGCAAACAACACCCTGAAAAAAGCTGGGGTGGCCATATTAATATCAGATGACACCAACTTTATACTCAGAAAAGTGGTAAGGGACAAAGATGGACACTATGTACTAATCAAGGGATATGTGCAACAGGAAGAAATCAGACTATTAAACATATATGCACCCAATGAGAGACCAGCAAATTATCTAATACAATTACTGACAAATCTGAAAGAAGAAATCAATAATAACACAATCATTGTGGGAGACTTCAACACAGCCCTATCAACACTTGATAGGTCAACCAGACTGAAACCCAACAAAAACATACTAGCCCTGAAAAGAGTTATGGAAGAAAGAGGACTAGTAGATATATACAGGACACTCCATCCCAAAAAACCTGGATACACATTTTTTTCCAATGTACATGGGTCATTCTCCAGAATAGACTACATGCTGACACATAAAACATACCTCCATAAAATCAGGAGGATAGAAATCTTGCAGGCTATCTTTGCTGACCACAAGGCTCTGAAATTAGATGTGAACTACAAAGCCACACAGAAGAAAAACTTTAACAATTGGAAATTAAACACCCTGCTACTGAATAACCAGTGGGTCCGAGATGAAATCAAAAAGGAAATCAAAACTTTCCTGGAAACAAATGATAATGAAGACACAAACTGCCAGACTCTATGGGACACAGCAAAAGCAGTCCTGAGAGGAAAATTTATAGCTCTACAAGCTCACATCAGGAAGAAAGAAGAAGCATACCTGAATAACTTAATGGCGCAGCTTAAACAATTAGAAAATGACCAACAGAAGGAACCAAAAATAGGGAGACAGAAGGAAATAATAAAGCTGAAAGCGGAACTCAATGAAGTGGAAAACCAAAAAGCAATCCGAATGATCAACGAAAGCAGAAGCTGGTTCTTTGAAAAAATAAACAAGATTGATAGACCATTGGCAAAACTCACAAAGAAAGAGAGAGAGAGAAATCTGATAACCCATATTTGAAATGAAAAGGGGGAGATCACAACAGAAATGGCAGAGATCCAAAGGATAATCAGAGGCTACTTTGAGAAACTTTACGCTACAAAACATGAGAACCTAGAAGAAATGGAAAAATTCTTGGACACTTATAATCTTCCACATTTAAGTAAGGAAGATGTAGCATATCTAAACACCCCCATCACTACTGAGGAAATTGAAACTGTAATCAAACATCTACCAAAAAAGAAAAGCCCAGGCCCAGATGGTTTTTCTAATGAATTTTTTCAAATCTTTCAAGAGGAGCTACTACCAATCCTAGCCAGACTCTTCCATGAAATTGAAAAAAAGGAAACTCTCCCAAACAGCTTTTATGAAGCCAACATTACCTTGATACCAAAACCAGACAGAGACACTGCCAAAAAAGAAAATTACAGACCAATATCCCTGATGAATGCTGATGCAAAGATCTTCAACAAAATCCTGGCAAATAGGATCCAATGCATCATCAAGAAGATCATACACTACGACCAAGTAGGCTTCATCCCAGGAATGCAAGGATGGTTTAACATCTGTAAATCTATTAACATCATACACAACATCAACAACAAGAAAAATAAAAATCACATGATCATATCAATAGATGCAGAGAAAGCATTTGATAAGGTCCAACACCCATTCTTGATCAAAACTCTCAGCAAGATGGGAATGGAAGGAACCTTTCTCAATCTAGTTGAAGCCATCTACCACAAGCCAATGGCAAATATTATCCTCAATGGAGAAAAACTAAAAGCCTTTCCTCTAAATTCGGGTACAAGACAAGGCTGTCCTCTCTCACCACTCCTCTTCAACATAGTACTGGAAGTTCTTGCTATAGCGATCAGGAAAGAAAAAGATATCAAGGGAATTCAGATAGGAAAGGAAGAAGTCAAGCTCTCATTGTTTGCAGATGACATGATACTCTACTTAGAAAACCCTAAAGACTCTACCAAAAAGCTTCTAGAAATAATAGATTCATATAGCAAGGTGGCAGGCTACAAAATCAACCTACAGAAATCAATGGCCTTTTTATACACCAATAATAATAGGGAAGAGATGGAAGTCAGGAAAGCAATCCCATTCACAATAGTGCCACACAAACTCAAATATCTTGGAGTCAACTTGACCAAAGACGTGAATGACCTATACAAAGAAAACTATAAAGCCCTGCTCCAAGAAATAAGAGAGGACACACGGAAGTGAAAACACTTACCCTGCTCATGGCTTGGCAGGATTAACATCATTAAAATGGCAATACTCCCCAAAGCATTATACAGATTTAATGCGATCCCCTTAAAAATACCCATGACATTCTTCAAAGAAGTGGATCAAACACTTATGAAGTTCATCTGGAACAATAAACATCCTCGAATAGCTAAAGCACTCCTAGGGAAAAGAAAAATGGGAGGCATTACTTTCCCCAACTTTAAACTGTACTACAAAGCAATAGTTATTAAAACAGCATGGTATTGGAATAAAGACAGACCCTCAGATCAGTGGAATAGGCTTGAGTTCTCAGAGAACATTCCCCAGGCATACAATTACCTAATTTTTGACAAAGGAGCAAGAAATCCTAAGTGGAGCAGAGAAAATCTCTTCAACAAGTGGTGCTGGCAGAACTGGTTAGTGACTTGCAAAAAAGTGAACATAGACCCCCAGTTATCATCATGTATGAAGGTAAAATCCAAATGGATTAAAGACCTTGATATCAGACAAGATACCATAAGGTATATAGAATAACACGTCGGTAAAACACTCCATGACATTGAGACTAAAGGTATCTTCAAGGAGGAAACTGCACTTTCCAAACAAGTGGAAGCAGAGATTAACAGATGGGAATACATTAAACTGAGAAGCTTCTGCACCTCAAAAGAAATAGTGCCCAGGATACAAGAGTCACCCACTGAGTGGGAGAAACTATTCACCCAACATCCTTCAGATAAGGGGCTAATATCCAAAATATACAGGGCACTGACAGAACTTTACAAAAAAAAAAAAAACATCTAATCCCATCAAAAAATGGGGAGAAGAAATGAACAGACACTTTGATAAAAAAGAAATACAAATGGCCAAAAGACACATGAAAAAATGCTCCTCGTCACTAATCATCAGAGAGATGCAAATCAAAACAACAATGAGATACCACCTCACACCACAGAGATTGGCGCACATCACAAAGAATAAGAACAATCAGTGCTGGCGGGGATGTGGAGAGAAAGGAACTCTTTTTTTTTTAATATGATTTTTATTTTGATCACAGTGTCTTACATATTGTTGACAATAACATTTTAGGTACATATTTACATAAAATCAGGGGGATTCCCATCACCAAATTGTCCTCCCTACACCTCCATTTTTGTCCTACCTCCCATTTCCTCTTCTCTCACCCCCAGGGCGGCTAGAATATGTGGTCCCCTCTGTATCCAACCCACTACTTAGTAGTCTTGCACCTGTTTGGTCTTGATGCCTCCCTTATCTCCCCCTCTAACTGTAGGCAGGACTAGCTAGTTCAAGTTGTGTGGTTTTGCTGGAAAAAGAGAAGATATATAAACTGGAGTAAGAGTCTAATACTCCAAAAATGGGTGGAATCCTTCTAGAGGCTCTCATCATCTATTTGGGAGATAAAGGAGAAAAAGAAGGTGAAACACTCCACCAGTACCAAAAAAAAGTGTCAATTATCCAGTGAGGACTCCAGCTATATCGATAAGCACCACAAAAAATAGACAAAAAACAAAACAAAACAAAAAAAGACAAACAAAAACAAACAAACAAACCAAAAACACGCCATGGTCTTGAAATAAGAAACATGGCATAGCACATAACGAAAAAAGATAAAACAAGAGAAAAAAATAAGTATAATTGGGGACAACGATTTCAATAATCACACCCAAACAGAGAAATCGACCAAAATAGATAGGTAAATAAAAATAATAATAACAATAATAAATGAAGGTAAAAAAATATATAAAATAACCAAGGTTTTGTGTTTTTTGTATTTTTGTTTTTTCCCCTCCTGCTCTGGCACAGTAAATATTGGGGTCATTCAAAAAGGAATTCACTTGGCCTAAGAAATATGGGGTTTCTCCGTCCTTGGAATATACTGTCATGGGATCAGCTCTAGACTTTGCTCAGGATCATTTATTCTCCCGATGGTGCTTTTTTTGGTGTGTGGAAGACTACTGCTCTGTCCAGGGTGATACAATCAGAGCTCTGTGTTTAGAGGTCTCAGTATCTGCACAGATCCTGAGGTGGGACTTATGATGAAGTCAGTCTTTGTGGTTCTAGAGGTTCTGTTACCTCAGTGTCATTTTAATCCATCTTCTGTGGTTGGTGATCTTGGTCTTTGCACTGAACCTAGGATGGCATCTAGGATAGCGTCTTTCTTTGTGCTTCCAGAAGCCCCATTCTGTTGCAGTTGTCTCTGTCAGACCTTTGGGACTGGGGATCATGATTATTGTGCAAGTCATAGTTCAAACCCTAAACTAGGGCTTTTTTATTGGGCCCAAGATGTATACTGTCTGGTCGTGGTTCTAGTAGCCAGTCATCTGTAAGTCAAGATCTTGGCTTTTGGACCTACCAAAGGGTGCCGAGTCTTCTGGTTTTGTCTTGTCGTTAGCTGGTAAGGTATGCTAATCTGCTCTCAGGTCAAGTTGTTCACATTTTCCTCATTGTCAGGATATCATGTTAGAGCTGGCCCTTGTTGTTGACCCCGCAGTATTAAGGCTGTCCCAGATGGAGATTGTTTCCTGCAGCTGTTGTGAAGAGCTGTGCCAATTCTATGTCTGGGATCCAGGGTTCAAGGCTGGATGAATGGTATCTAATCACCTGAGGTCTAATTTGATTCCACATGACATATTTTCAAGGTAGGAGATATCCCTGTATTGTAAACAACTATGAGTTCCTATCTCTAGTAGATAAGAGCTCTTTTTTTATATGTAAGATTTCCCCTTTATTTAGTGTGTCTTTGCAGGGGGAAGTGGTGCTACATTATATTGTCGGTGTAGTTGGGGGTGGACAGAGAGGATAACAGACACAGGTCACATACCCAAAAATGATAAAATAAATAAATAAATAAATAAAAATGTATGTGCTCGCAAATGTATATGTAGGACCAACATTTAAAAAAATAAATAAATAAATTTAAGAAAAGAAAAAAAAAGAAATAAAATGAGTTAGCAAAGTTTTTAAAGGACCAAAGTGGTGCAAAAGACTACCTTACATTTAGGGGAGAGCAGGTAACGAGATGGTGTATTACAGGTCCTATGCCTATGTTGGAAGTACAGTTTTTCCCATTGTCTTTTGGGTTTTTCTTGTGATATGTGGGTTCCCAGGCATCTTCCTATCACACCCCCTGACCTTCTTCAGTTTGGTAAAAGTTTGCGGCAAGGAAGTCTTGGAAGAGTTCTCGCATTGGGGATACTTTTGGACCTAGGTCCGGTTTCAAGAAACAGTCCACGTTAGGGGGAGTTGGTAGGGAGGGCCTCACAGCATGAGTCTGCAGGGGAGTTGGCTGTCATTTCTTGCCCGGGATGAGGTGTGCGTTTGACTGGGTGTCCCTTCTCTTGGGTGCTGGGTACTGGTTTGTTGGGGTAGGAGGTCGATCTTGTTGCCTAATAGATTAAGGACTGAGAGTGAAGTGTTTTAATATAGAGGGAGGTCTGGATGGGATTGAGGGGTGGAGGGATAGTTGGATTTCCTGAGGGGGGAAAGGGTAAGGTGTATGGAAGGGGTAGGGAGGGAGAAAAGAGAAAAATACATTAGAAAGAAAGGGAGAAGAGAAAGGATAGAAAGTAAAGAACAGAATAGAAAAGATAAAAGTAAAAAAGAAAGTGGTGAGAAGAGAGGAGAGAATAGCAAGAGAATGCTAGTTTGCTTGAATGTGTTCAGTGAATAGAGCATCTAGTTTGAGTCTGGACGTCGCTGTTACTGCTTTGGTGGTCTGACTGGTCACGTGATTGAAACCCTAAAAGAAGGTAAACCTAGAGATAAAGTGTATGTTAAAGAGTTTTCTCGGGGTCATCTCTTAGTGCAAACTAGGTATGGTATCTTGTGTGATATCCCGAGCTGCCATCTTAGCTTGTCCGCCCTTTGTATCCAAGAACACCTGTGGACAGAAAAGCTGAGAGGTTATTTTAAATATAGTAAGATAGAGGCATTAATACGTAGTGTTATGGGATGTTTCCATTGGAGTCAGTGGTTTGCCGTGGTATTCTTTACCTGTGTTCCTGTATATGATCTCTACAGGATTATTATGGGCCATTATTGTAGAAGGTTGATTACGTACCTGTTCTCTCTATGCTGCTGTTCTGGTGTTGCTGTTTTCTTTGTGGTATTATGTGTAGTCGAGAATTTGTGTTGTTCCTTTTTCATGTGTTTTGGGTACTGTTCCCAAGTATATGTTGACGATTACAGTGTTTGGAGTTTCTACCCTGTTAGACCCTGTTATTTGATTGTTAAGTATTAGTTGTGATTGAGATGTATGTTCTATGTGCTTCAAAATAGTGCTACCATTCTGTGTTTATCTTTTGTCTTCTGACTTACTTCGTTTAACATAACATGATCTAGGTCCATCCACGTTGCTGCAAAATCTGTGATTGTATTGTTTCTGACTGCCATGTAATATTCCATTGTATATAGATACCACATCTTAATGATCCATTCATCTGTGTTGGACATCGCGGTTGGTTCCAAGATTTGGCTATTATACTGAGTGCTGCGATAAAGAGTGGGGTGCACACATATTTTGGAATAAATGTTCTTCCAACTTGGGGGTATATACCTAGGAGTGCAATTGCTGGGTCAAAAGGAAGTTAAATTCTGAGTTCTTTGAGCACTCTCCAGACTGTTCTCCATAGATGTTGGACTAGGGGGCATTCCCACCAGCAGTGGATGAGAGTTCCCTTCATACCGCATCCCCGCCAACAAAGATTGTTCTCAGTATTTTTGATGTGAGCCATCCTCACTGGTGTAAGGTGGTATCTCATTGTTGTCTTGATTTGGATCTCTCTGATGATGAGTGAAGGTGAGCATGTTTTCATGTGTTTGTTAGCCATCCTTCTGTCTTCCTCAGAGAAGTGTCTATTCATTTCTTCTCCCCATTTTTTATGGCTTTATTTGGTTTTGAGGGGCTCAGTTTTCTGAGTGCTTTGTAAGTTCTAGATATCAGCCCTTTATCTGGTATGTCTAGTGAAAAGATTTTTTCCCATTCTGTTAACTGTCTTCTTGCATTAAGTAAGGTTTCTTTTGCCATGCAGAAGCTTTTTAGTTTGATGTAGTCCCATTTGTTTATGTTTGCTATTAAGGTTCTTGCCATTTGTGCTCCATTCTCGAAGACCTTTTTGATATATAGGTCCTCGAGTGTTCTCCCTATTTTATTCTCGATAAACTTTATAGATTCGGGTCTGATTTCAAGGTCTTTGATCCATTTTGAGTTGACTTTTGTATAAGGAGTGAGGTATGGTTTGATTTTCACTTTTGTACATGTGGTTTTCCAGTTGTGCCAACACCATTTGTTGAATAGGCTTTCTTTGTTCCATTTCCTCTTTTATCTTGCCTCTTTTATCAAATATTAGTTGGCTATATATCTGGGGGTTTATTTCTGGGAATTCTGTTCTAACCCACTGGTCTGAGGTCCTGTCTCTGTTCCAGTACCATGCTGTTTTGATTACTATGGCTTTATAGTATAGTTTCAAGTTAGGTAAGGAGATTCCACCCAGCTTCTTGTTTTTCAGTATGTGTTTGGCTATCCTGGCTCTTCTGTGGTTCCAGATGAATTTTGTGATTGATTGTTCTATTTCTTTAAAGAATTGTGTCTGGATTTGGATAGAGATTGCATTAAATCTATATAGAAGTTTGGGTAGGATAGTCATTTTGACTATGTTAATTCTACCTATCCATGAGCATGGGATGTTCTTCCATTTCTTTAGATCGTCTTCAATTTCTTTCTGAAGTGTTTTGAAGTTTCCCTGGTATAGGTCTTTCACTTCTCTTGTAAGGTTGATTCCTAGATACTTGATATTTTTGATACTATCTTAAATGGAATTGTATTTTTAATCTCTCTCTCCTCAACTTCATTGTTTGTATATAGAAATGCTACTGTCTTTTGTGTATTGACTTTATATCCAGCCACTTTGCTGTATTGGCTGATTGTTTCTAGGAGTTTTACTGTGGACTCTTTAGGGTTTTTGATGTATATCATCATATCATCGGCAAATAGAGATAGCTTGTGTTCCTCTTTCCCTATTTGAATTCTTTGATTCCCTTCTCTTGTCGGATTGCTATTGCTAGGACTTCTAAGGTTATATTGAATAAGAGTGGAGAGAGTGGACAGCCTTGTCTAGTTCCTGACCTTAGTGGGAATGCTTCTAGTTTCTCGCCATTAAGTATAATGTTGGCTGTAGGCTTTTCATATATAGCTGTAACTATCTTGAGGAAAGTTCCTTCTAACCCTATTTTGCTGAGTGTCTTTAACATGAAAGGATGTTGGATTTTGTCAAACGCCTTCTCTGCATCGATTGATATGATCAAGTGGTTTTTGTCTTTCATGTTGTTGATGTGATGTATCAGATTGATTGATATGCGTATGTTGAACCAACCTTGCATTCCTGGTATGAATCCCACTTGGTCGTGATGTATGATCTTTATGATGAAGTGTTGGATTCGGTTTGCTAAGATTTTGTTAAGTATCTTTGCATCTATGTTCATTAGTGAAATTGGTCTGTAGTTTTTTTTCTTGGTGGTGTCTTTGCCTTCTTTGGGAATGAGTGTGATATTAGCCTCATAAAAGGAGTTGGGGAGGATTCCTGTTTTTTCTATGGTTTGGAAAAGCCTATGGAAAAGTGGTAGTAAGTCTTCTTGGAATGTTTGATAGAATTCACCTGTAAATCCATCTGGGCCTGGGCTTTTGTTCTTAGGGAGTTTTTTAATTACATCTTCAATTTCCTCTGAGGTGATTGGTCTGTTTAGGTTTTCTAGATCTTCCTTTTCCAGTCTTGGAAGAGGGTGTTTGTCCAAGAATCTGTCGATTTCTACTAGGTTCTCTAACCTAATTGAGTATAGTTGTTCATAATATGATCTCATGATATGTTGTATTTCTTGGGGTTCTGTTGTAATTTCTCCCCTTTCATTTGTGATCCTACTGATTTGGGTGTTTTCCCTCTTTTTTTGGTGAGTTTTGCCAATGGTTTGTCTATCTTGTTTAGTTTTTCAAAAAACCAACTCCTGGTCTCATTGACTTTTTGTATTGTTTTCTTGGTTTCAATGTTGTTTATTTCTGCTCTGGTTTTTATTATTTCTTGCCTTCTGGTTGTGGTTGGATTTCTCTGTTGCTGTTGTTCCAATTCTTTGAGGAGATCTTTTAAACTGTTGGTTTTGTTATTTTCCTATTTCTTGACATAGGCCTGTATTGCTATGAGTTTCCCCCTAATTACTGCTTTTGCTGTGTCCCATAAATTTTGACATGTTGTATCTTCATTGTCATTTGTCTCAAGGAATCTTTTTATTTCTTCCTTGAGTTGTTCTTTGATCCAGCTGTTGTTGAGCAGCATGTTGTTTAATCTCCAGGTATTAGTTTTTCTCCATTGCTTCTTCTTGACATCAATTTTAACCTCTGTTGCATAGTGATCTGAAAGGGTACTTCTTATGATCTTTACCTTTGTGGTCTTATATAGGTTGGCTTTGTATCCTAAGACATGGTCTATTCTGGAGAAGGTTCTGTGTGGGTTTGAGAAGAATGTGTATTCTGCTTTTTGGGGATGGAGGGCTCTATATAAATCTATTAGCCCTAAATCTTCTAATTTTTCATTTAGAGCTCTTATTTCTTTGCTATTTTTCTGTTTGGTGGATCTGTCCAGTGGTGATAGTGGAGTATTGAGGTCCCCTACTATTATCACATTTCCCTTCATGTGTTTCTCCAGGTTTGCCAGTAGTTGCCTCACATATTTTGCTGACTCTACATTAGGTGCATAGATATTGATCAGGGTTAGTGTTTCTTGATCTAATGTTCCCCTTATCAGTAAGTAGTGACCCTCTTTGTCTCTGATCACTTTCTTGAGGTTGAATACAATTTGGTCTGATATAAGAATTGCTGTCCCTGCTCTTTTTTGTTTTCCATTGGCCTGAATAATTACTTTCCATCCTTTTATTCTAAGCCTGTGCTTATCCTGTAACTGTAGGTGTATTTCTTGCAGACAGCAGAAGTCCGGTTTATTTTTCCTAACCCAGTTCTCTACTATATGTCTTTTAATTGGAGAGTTTAGTCCATTCACATTTAGGGAAATTATTGATAGAGAGGACTGTTGTGCAGTTGTATTTTGTGGCGTGGTTGTTGTTACAATCGGGGGTTTGGATTGTGTAATTCATCTCTGAGTAAGTCGCTTAGGATCGGCTTGGTTTGCACAAATAGTTCAAGTTCGTTCATGTTTGAGAATGTTTTTAGTCTTCCCTCCCATATGAATGATAGTTTTGCTGGGTATTGGACCCTGGGTTGGAAATTTCTTTGATTCAGTCGTGTAAATATGTC
Organism: Suncus etruscus; assembly: GCF_024139225.1. Taxonomy (NCBI): domain Eukaryota; kingdom Metazoa; phylum Chordata; class Mammalia; order Eulipotyphla; family Soricidae; genus Suncus; species Suncus etruscus. The sequence continues at coordinate 32,856,437 of NC_064852.1, forward strand.
ATTCCACTGTCTTCTTGCTTGAATTATTTCAAATGGGAGATCTGGTTTGATTCTTATGTCCTTTCCTTTGTACTTGAGGTTTTTTTTCTCCCTTATTGCTTTCAGTAGTTCCTCTTTCTCTTTGTTTTTTGCCATTTGGATTATTATGTGTCTTGGTGTTGGCTTATTAGGGTCTATTTATTAGGGACCCTCTTGACTTCCTGGATTTGTCCTGAAGTGTCTTTCCAGAGGGTGGGGAAGTTCTCTGTTATTATCTCCCTGACTACCTGTTCTTCCCCCTTCCCTATTTCCTCCCCTTCTGGTATACCCACAATTCTTAGATTGTTTCTTTTGTCTTTGTTCATTAGATATTGAATTTTTCCTTCCAGTGCTTTGCCTTTTATTTCTTTGTTGGTTTCTTGATCTTTTTTTGATTGTAGTTTTCCTTCAAGCTCTTCGATGTGCTTCTCCAACTCTGTGTTTCTGCTTGTAAGGCTTGTTACTTTGTCTTTTAAGTCCTTCACTTCTTTTTGTATGGACTCTCTCATGTTCTTTGACATTTCTTCTTTAATTTGGCTGATTCGTTCTTCCATGGATTTCTTATATTCGGTAGCTAAGGTTCTTTCAATTCTTTTAGTAATTCTTGCATTTCCTTCCTCATTACCGTTTTTAAGTCTTCTTCCCCTGGATCTGTGCGTTTTGGTGGACTTGGGAACTTGCTAGGATTTGTCGTGGTGTCTCCAGTTATTAGGGATCTCCTTGATTTACGCATGGTTCTTTGTATTTAATGGTGTGTTTTGGAGTGCTGTGGCTTCTATTTTCGGCCTGCTTTGGTCCCCTTCCTGAAGGTGGTTCTAGAGGGGCCTGTTGGTGAGCTTGTTGAACCTAGCTCTTTCTCCTCCCCTTTGCTGCCTCAAGGTCAGCCTTCCCTGTGGGTCTTGTCCCTTTTCTGCTCCTTAGTTCTGTCAGTGGTGCAGTTCCGCTCCTGGCCACAATGGTTGCTGGCGCTGTTGAGCCTAGTTCTCTATCCCCTCTCCTCTCTCTGAGAGTCAATTGAGCTCTGCCCCCTCCAATCCTCCGTTGAAGAAGTTCCTTCCACCCAACCCAGAGCCCTCGTCCTTGGGGAGTCCCTGGTCCACTCCAGGGCCCTAGGGGATGGACAGTTCTAGGTCCCCTGAGGGGCCAGACGGCTGGCCCTATCTCCCCTGTCTATTCGGGTTGTTCAAGTTGCCCTTCCAGGCACCCACCCAGAGGAAGGGACTCCCTCAAGCCACTCTCCTCGACGCTTGTGGTCCCTGGGGAAGGGGCGGGGCCAGGCGGGAGCCGGGACTCACTGGGCCGCTTCTGCCTGCGTTCCTAGGTCCCTGGGGAAGGGGCGGGGCCAGGGGACGGTGCTGGGGAGTCGGGACTCACTGGGCCGCTTCTGCCTGCGTTCCTAGGTCCCTGGGGGAGGGCGAGAAAGGAACTCTTATCCACTGCTGGTGGGAATGCCGTCTAGTACAGCCTCTATGGAAAGCGATATGGAGGTTTCTTCAAAAACTGGAAATTGAGCTCCCATTCGACCCAGCTATTCCACTCCTAGGGATATACCCTAGGAGCACAAGAATACAATACAAAATCCCCTTCCTCACACCTATATTTATTGCAGCACTATTCACAATAGCCAGGCTCTGGAAACAACCAAGATGCCCTTCAACAGACGAATGGCTAAAGAAACTGTGGTACATATACACAATGGAATATTATGCAGCCGTCAGGAGAGATGAAGTCATGAAATTTTCCTATACATGGATGTACATGGAATCTATCATGCTCAGTGAAATAAGTCAGAGGGAGAGAGAGAGACGCAGAATAGTCTCACTCATCTATGGGTTTTAAGAAAAATAAAAGTCATTTTTGTAACAATCCTCAGAGACAATTAGAGGAGAGCTGGAACACCAGCTCACTCCATGAAGCTCACCACAAGAGTGGTGAGCACAGTTATAGAAATAACTACACTGAGAACTACCATAATCAAGTGAATGAATGAGGGAACTGGAAAGCCTGTCTGGAGTACAGGTGGGGGTGGGGTGGGATGGAGGGAGATTTGGGACTTTGGTGGCGGGAATGTTGCACTGGTGAAGAGGGGTGATCTTTATATGACTGAAACCTTATCACAATCATTTATGTAATCAAGATATTCAAATAAAGAGAAAAAAATGGAAAAAAATTTTAAAATAGTTCATTATAGTGAATCTATCTAGACCTGGGCTTTTATTTTTGGGAAACCTTTTGATTACCATTTCAGTTTCTTCAATAGTGATAAGTCTATTCAGGTATTCCAGATCATATTGGTTCATATTTGGGAGATTATAGTAGTCCAAAATTTTATCTAATTTTTCTAAGTTCTCTTGCTTTTTGGCATAAAGATTTTCAAAGTAATCTCTGATTACCCTTTGAGTTTTTGTACCATCTATAGTGACCTCTCCCTTTTCATTTTTTATTTGAATTATTAGGTTTCTTTCTCTCTTTTCTTTGAGTCTTGCTATGGTTTATTGATCTTGTTTATTTTTCACAAAGAACTAACTTTTGCTCTCTGATTTTTTGAATAGATTTTTGAGTATTCATTTTATTAATTTATGCTCTAAGTTTTATTATTTCCATGCTGCTTCCTGATTTGGCTCATTTTATTCATCATATTCCCATTTCTTAAGTTGTATCATTAAGTTATTTATGTGGGGTCTTTCTTCCTGCTGAACGTTTACAAAGCTATATATATTTTTTTAATACTACCTTTTTGGGGAGGGCACACCTGGTGACACTCAGGGATTACTCCTGGCTTTGTTAGGTTCAATTTTCTGATATATTTTGTCACTCTGTATCCTTTAACTGGTCCATTTAGCTCATTAACATGGAGGAAGATTGTTGAGAGAGAGAAAATTTTGTGCCAGCTTTTTGTTGAAGTTTAGTGTGTTTGTTGGATCTATCTTGCCTTAAAGTAGGCAGACCCTTCAGATCTTTTGTTTTGATTTGTTTTTGGGCCACACCCGGTAACGCTCAGGGGTTAATCCTGGCTATGCGCTCAGAAGTTGCTCCTGGCTTGGGGGACCATATGGGACACCGGGGGATCGAACTGCGGTCCGTCCAAGGCTAGCGCAGGAAAGGCAGGCACCTTTCCTCTAGTGCCACCACCCTGCCCCCCTTCAGATCTTTTAAGGTTGACTTTGAGTCTGCAAAGTTCTTGCTGTTTATCTGTAAAGTTGTATAACCTTCCATCATATCTGAATGAAGACTAGCTGGATGAAGTATTCATGGTGAGGCATTATTTTATTGATTTTTTTCACTATCTCACACATGTCTTTGGGCCTGGTGGTTGCTTGTGATAAATGTGCTGTCAAACTTAAGAGTTCTTTCTATGTAATTTTCCTTTTAGATCTTGCTGCTTTTAGTATTCAATCTATATCTGTAGATTTCATCATTGTGATTAGGATGTTCCTTTGGATGTTTTTAATTGGGTCTATTTTAAATGGAACACTTTGGGCATCCTGGGTGTGGGTGTATGCACTCTTCAGTTCTGGGAACTTCTCAGCAATGATGTCTTTGACTGGTCTTCTTCATAGGGGTTTTCTTCCTGCCTCTCTAGAACCCCAATGATTCTTATGATGTTCCTGTTGAATTTCTCCCAAAAGTCCATTGTCTGTTCACTTTTTTGAGGAGTTTTTTTCATCTTCAGTTAATTTATTTTAAGGGTCTTTTCTAACTTCTTCTGTTACATAGAGATATTACGCAACTCATCTCTCAGTTCATTAATTCTGTTCTCAGCAGCTATTATACTGCTGCTGAGGCTTTCCATTGAATTTTTCATTTTACCTACCAGTTTTTCAGACCTGTTATTTCTTTCTTTTTTTTTTTTTTTTTGTTTTTTGGCCACACCCGGCGGTGCTCAGGGGTTACTCCTGGCTGTCTGCTCAGAAATAGCTCCTGGCAGGCACGGGGGACCATATGGGACACCGGGATTCGAGTCAACCACCTTTGGTCCTGGATCGGCTGCTTGCTGGATCCACTGTGCTATCTCTCTGGGCCCCCAGACCTGTTATTTCTATTTGAAGTTTTCTCATCTCTACTCTCACATCTTCTTAATACTTATTGACTGTTCTGTTCATTCCACAGTTTCTTTGGGTTCTTTGAACAAACTTTATATTTCCTCTATAAAGTCTTTATCAGAGAGGTTGCAGGTATTAGTTGAGTCCTCAGAGCAACCATCTTTATTCACTATGTGTTACTGGGTTCTGCACTGTCTTCCCTTTGAAACCTTTGCACTGTGGTGATGTTTTTTATGTGTTGTGGTGTGTCTCCTTTCCTAGAAAGAATGTGTGTGGCTGTGGAGCAAAGTGAGCAACCACGCTCTTCTTTTGTTGTGCTAACCTGAATTTATAATGGCCCCTTTGATTCTAAAATTTACCCACTAAAACTGCAACTGTTATTCTCTCATCTTGCATGACTCAATGCCAAGCTTTTCTCTGGGGTCAGGAGCCCTAATTTAAAATGTAGCCTGGGCTCGAGACTCTGGCAGAATCACTCAGGTCTGGGTATAAGGATGTCCACAAGCCCTATATCACTGTCACCACTGGCTGTCTAGCATACCTTGTGGCCTAGCAAAGCAACCCATGTGGCAAATCACTGACACTCATGTCTCACTTAGTCTTGTTCCTGCTGCACTCCCTCAGCCCTAATATCTGTGGACTGTGAACTTGGCCACTCAGTTGGGTCTATGTCCCACTCCACATCTGGTGTCCCACTGTTGGACCAAGTCAGGACACCACTGTCTAATAGTCTCCTGGTAACAGCATCACTGTTCCCTGGTCCCACTGTCCTTCTGGCAATCTTGTAGCTGGCAGTTCACAGTTGCATTGACCGTATAGTCAAATATTGTCCCATAGAGTCAAATTGTGGGCCCTCCTGCCTCACTTGGCCTTACCCCTGTTGCTCTCCCTTGGTGCTATTGTCTGCATTCAGTGAGGTTGGCCAGGCAGATGTACCCACGTAGCACTCCACAGTTCCCAGCCCTACCATAGGACCAAGTCAAGTTATCATTCACTGCCAGACTCCTGTCTCTGGGAACACTGCCAAGTAGCTACTTTCAGCACTGCCACTATTGCTTAAATATACCCCACTGGCATTTTTTTCTCTGGCAATTTCAATAGGATCTTGCTTTTCGATCTATTGACCAGCTTCTGCTTCTTCTCCAGGCATCTGGTACTCTAATGTTGAGTACGGGAGTATCGAGAACTTTATGCTTAGGATCACGCTGCTTTTGGAGTCTCCAGGCTCCTCCATGCTGCTGCTGCAGTTGCTGCTATTGCTGCCTCAGTCTCTCCTCCATTTTTTCTCTCTTGTTCTATACTTATTCATAAATAAGACCTCTTTATATTCAGCTATGTCTTAAATATTTTTCTAGTTTGAATAAGAGAGATAATACAAAGTCTCTTGCCTTGAATATAGAATGATCCCAGCTTGATCACATTACCACAAATAGTGCGCTAAACATTGTCAGGAGTAATTCTTTCCTTCTTTCCTTCCTTCCTTCCTTCCTTCCTTCCTTCCTTCCTTCCTTCCTTCCTTCCTTCCTTCCTTCCTTCCTTCCTTCCTTCCTTCCTTCCTTCCTTCCTTCCTTCCTTCCTTCCTTCCTTCCTTCTCTTTCTGTCTCTCTTCCTTCCCTCCTTCCTTCCTCTTTCTTTCTCTCTTTCCTTCCCTCCCTCCCTCCCTTCCTTCCTTCTTTCCTTCCTTTCTTCCTTCCTCTTTCTCTTTCTCCTTCCTTTCTTCCTTTTTTATTTTTTCTTTATTTCCTTTCTTTCTTTCTTTTTTTTTTCTACATCTGGTGCTGGTAATAGTTTACTACTAGCTCCTATTCAAGGATCACTCCTGCTAAGGTTTAGAAAACTGTACAGAATTTCAATGAATTGAATCAGGTTGGATGTATATAGGGTACTATCCAGCTCTTATGTAATTTATTTTTAATTTTCTTGTAAGTTTATTAAATACTGAATCGTTTAAAACATTTTTCTTTATTAACATAATCATGCACCATATATATTTGTTATAATAATGTGAATTTTATTTAATAGATGTGAATACTATTGTCTAATAATTTATCAAATGTGTTGTACATTATACTATAATGTAACATGATCTTAATGTATTCTAGTTTTTAAATTTGCCTAAATTTGGTTGACCAATATTTTGTTCTGGTGTTTTAAAATCTGTGTTCCTGAAGGAGATTGGCCAGCCATTTCTTTCTTCATCTTGTCTCATGATCACTTTTTTTTCCTAGGGCATCTTTCTAGACACCCACGTTTCTTTTTTCATGTTTCTTTTTAAGTAGTTTTGATTGAAGTAAAATTTGTTTACCACAACATAAATGATTATATGTTTTATGAGTACAATGTTCTCACAAAACACCCACCATAAACAGCAGCCCCTTTCCCACTCCCCATATAGTGATCTCAATTCTGTCATCAAAGTTTAAGTATTTGTTTTTTCTGTTTACCTTGGCTTGTTTAGTTTTATTATTAGTGGTAATACTTGGCCTTTTTCTTTCTTCCCTTGCTTTATTTTTCTTAACGTGACCCCCCATTACATTCATATTGTAGCAAAAGGCATAATATCATCTTTCCTAATAGCTGAATAAATTGTCCATTGTGTCTATATACTACAAATTTTTTTTTTTTTGGTTTTTGGGCCACACCCTGTGACGCTCAGGGGTTACTCCTGGCTATGCGCTCAGAAGTTGCTCCTGGCTTCTTGGGGGACCATATGGGACGCCGGGGGATCGAACCGCGGTCCATCCTAGGCTAGCGCAGGCAAGGCAGGCACCTTACCTCCAGCGCCACCGCCCGGCCCCTATATACTACAAATTTTTAATACATTTGTCTGTAGTTGAAACTTGATTTGTTTCTAGATCTTGGCTAATATATATAGCACTGCAATGAAAAGAATTTTTGCATAATGTAGTAGTTATATCATCATTTAAAAATCTTTTTTTACTTTCATAGAAGCTTAAATCAGTTCAAATTCTCAACAATATATATATATATATACCATCTTAACATCATTTTTATATTTTTAATTTTGTACCTCTTGATTTCAGTATAATTTACCCAACTTTTTTGTTTTTGGTTTTGGTTTTGGTTTTTGGGCCACGCCCGGCGTTGTTCAGGGGTTACTCCTGGCTGTCTGCTCAGAAATAGCTCCTGGCAGGCATGGGGGACCATATGGGACCCCAGGATTTGAACCAACCACCTTTGGTTCTGGATCAGCTGCTTGCAAGGCAAACACCGCTGTGCTATCTCTCCGGGCCCTAATTTACCCAACTTTATTATTTTTGTTTATCTGTGTGTTTAGCTTTCCTGATTTGAATTTTACTGGTTGCATAGGTTATTATATTTTATTTCTCCTAAATATAACTGGTTATTTTCAATAATACCTTTTTTATTATTCATATATTACATCACTTATTTCCCAGACACTTTATGTAAGATTTTCTGCATTTTTGGTGGTAATTTTAATGACTTGGTTTTTGATTATAATACTCTTTTTGTTTATTTGCTTATTTTATTAATTATTATTTATAGTATTTTTTTCTTCTTAATCTTGTGTGGTTATTTAAATTGTGAGTTAAGACAGACAATTTTAACATATACACTCCTTGAAATGTGCAGAGTGCTGATTTTATCTAAAGATTTGATGTACATATTTTCACTTATGTGTAGAGTGCAAAGTTAATTATGAAGTAATATGTCATACTCAGCCCCAGATGCAATGGGTCTATGATTACCTGAACCTATAAATGATGGCCTTATTTTATACCAACAGAGTTTTGACAGAAACAGGCAGAATTTCTTGTCATCTCCCTTTGCACCAAGAATATTTTTCCTTGAGTTATATCCTGCTTTAAAGAGATGTGCGCTTAGGCATATTATGTGTTTATATATGTGCATGCATCTGTTGATGTGTATGGAATGTGCTGGTGTGTGAGCATCTGAATCTTCAAAGTATCACTTAAGAGGACAATTTTGTTTTCCTACATGGATAGCCATCAATTCCAGATTGATGAATTCTTGATAAGAGCATTTAATTGTTTATTGCCTTAATTTTATGTATTCTTACTTTATTGTTCTTGTTTGGTTTAACCCTTGGGAATTTCCCCCAGATCTGTTTTTGTCGACTCAGCACCACTTTTCACTTAAGATCTAGCAACATAAACCAACTTTGGAGAAGACCATGTTTGTTTATCACTGTTTGAAGCTCCCCTTTTGCCAGAAACTGAATTTCAATAATAACACCCTTTTCTTTTTTCTTATCTTGGTTTTCAATTTCTGTGATTCTAGGTTCAGATGATCACAGGTTAGTAATTAATGAAATGGAACCTAAAATTTTGGAATCAAAGGTCTGGGGCATAGTTACTGAGTTCAAACTGGAAGGATAGGTAAGAGTTGCAGATTTTGTACAAGATTTTATTTAATTTTATTTTGGGGGGCCATAGCCAACAGGGTTTAGGGTGTACTTCTGTCTCTGTACCCCAGATATAACTCCTGGAGAGAGCTTGAGGAACCATATGTAGTGCTGGAGATCAAATCTTGGTCAACTGTGTTAAAGGAAAATGCGTATCTAGCATTTCAATATCTTTGTTTCCTTTTGAGGTCTTTAGGTAGACTGTATCCAGTAGTACTCAGGAATTCTGGGACTATATGTTGCCAAAGATTGAACCAGAGTAGCTACAGAATGAATCAGATCTACTCAAGGACTATATGTTGTCAAGGATTGAACCAGAACTATTCAGGAACCATATGTTGCCAAATTTGAACCAGAAGCTGCATGCATGATAAGCTTCTTATTCCCTGTCCTATCTCTCTAATACTTCAGCATTATTTTTAAGGCAGCTAGAGTGTCCCCACCCCCACCCCCAGAAATTACTAGAGTGATTTCCCCTAAATATTTTTAGAGGAATCTCTCTGTGAGGTATAGTTACTTGTTTATTAGTTAGCTTGTTTTGCTTATATGGAGTTCCAGTTTTGAAATTGCTCCCGGCAGACTCAGGGAACCATATAGCATGCTGGGAATCGAACCTGGGTCCATACTGGGTGGGCTGCATACAAAGCATGTGCTATTTCTCCAGCCCCAAGTTAATGGTTTCCATTTCCACAATTAGTCTATCTGCCTGCTGTTACCTTTGCTAGTGAGCGGGAAGCTTGTGGTGGAAATTTCCTGAACCTGTTTATTCTCTTAAACCTGTGTGGATTATTTCCTGTGTCAGAGTTCACTGCCAGACCCACAACTCTCCAATTCCTTGGGAGTGGGACATGAGGCTTCTTTTCACTTGAAAAAATATATTAAAAAAACCCAAAACTCTAAAATATTTTATACTTATATTTTTGTAATACAGCCCAAAATGCCTCACATATTTGGGTTGGTATAACCAAATCAAAGAGGTGACCAAAAGAGCTATTAATCAATTTATCACTCACATTGAACCTCATTTTTGATAATAGTAGTGTGTACTTATGGTAATCATAAGTTCACCTAGCTTTCAAAGGTGGGGTGGCACAGAAAGAAATACATAGAGAAATACATAATGCAAGAAAAAATTTTCATGTTTTCCAATAAAATAGGTTTTCTAATGTTAATTTATTGTTTTGAGTTGTTTTCTTTTTTTTTTTTTGGCCACTCTTATTGGTGCTCAGGTCTTAGTACTCTATCTGTGTTCAAGGGATCACTCCTTACAGGGCATGAGAGACTATATGAGGTGTCAGGAATTCAACCTAGGTTGACCACATGCAAGACATGCACCTTAACCACTGTATTATTCAGCCCCACAAATAGGTTTTATAAAAACATATGCATAATTTTAGAAAGCTACTGAAAAATTAAGATCATACATTCTTTACTTTTTTGTTTTGTTTTGTTTTAAGTTTTTGGGTCACACCCGGCAGCGCTGAGGGGTTACTCCTGGCTCTATGCTCAGAAATTGCTCCTGGCAGGCTTGGAGGACCATATGGGATACTGGGATTTGAACCATTGTCCTTCAGTATCTAAGGTAAATGTCCTACCGCTGCACTATTTCTCAGGCCTCAAGATCATTCATTCTTATTTGAGATGTGCGTTGTTATTTGGTGATATTTTCCATTAAGATTTTCTATGTTATAAAAATTGCATCTTTTACTCTACCTAATTTTATTAAAAGTACACTTTAAGGATCCAATAACAATCCAGAAAATTTTGGAGAAATCTTATGATATAGCAATTAAGTTTAATGGCTAACAAATTGAGATGGAATGAATTATAAATATAACACACATTTTATTTTATAATATTACCAAGGAAAGATTCATTAACCCATAGGTTGACTGAATAAGATAGTAAGAAAAACTAAAAGACACTGAATCTAGAGATTCATAGTATACAATATTAAATCCTAGATTGGTGGAAGCAATTCTCACTATCCTTTATTAAAGTCAAGTCCATTTCGAAGGGGAAGATGGTGATGGATGTAGATTTGCTTTTGCTGCCAGTTTCAGGCATAAAATCTTTTTTTAGTACCAGATAAAGGTGATAATAAAAACAATTCTATTTAGTGGAAAATGCAGGTGCATGTGCAGTTCTGCACAATAACCTGAGTGCATGTGCTTTTGAATCCATCTATATACGTGTATATGATTTAGGCCCCGTCACAGGGTCATCTTGTAGTCTGTGCTGCTGCATACAAATATTATTCATCTTTCAGCTAAGAGGTAATAGTAAACTACTTATTCTCCTGTTTATATTACAGCAGTCTGTGATTATGTGCTCCAAGTGATGTACAATGCAAATATTTCTATAGTAATGAAACAACAATTAAAGAAAGTGGTCAAATAAAGCTTACAGTGCAGTAAACTGTCTATCTGCACAGAGAAATGATATGATCTACGATCTGGGGCTATTGATGCTCAAAGGGTGCCTGAAACCTATTTTAGTTTATCTCTGAAGCATTAACTATTGCCTTTGTAATAACTCATTCTCAAGTCCACATTCTCTAGTCTAATCCTAAAGGAATGATCACTCATTGAAGCAGCTAGAAGATTAGGCATAAAAACAATAAGTCATCAAACATTTCAGAAACAATCCCAAAATATTAATTTTGGGGTTGACTTCAAGACTATACAGCACAATCCATCTAGGCACATCCTATAGATCTAAAGGCAGCTACCCCAAAGATAAAGCAACCTGACGTTACCATCATTCTTGTTCTGAAGTTTGTTCCATATTCTGGTTCATGTGACATACTGGTATTTTTCTGCCTCTGCACATATCATTAGTAAAGGTTGTTCTCTCCCTAATTTGCTTCAGAGCTTCTATTTAGTCCTCAAAATCCACCTTTTTTGTCAAAACTTTTCTTTATATTTCTATCAGGTAATGATTTCCTTTCTTAAGAAGTCCTGTGCCTTATTTTATTCTTATTGAAAATGTTATTTGAAATTTAAATTATTATTAATCTAACATTAATAATCTCTAAGTAACAACCTCTTTCACCCACTATACAATGAACTCCATGGTGGCAGGGACTGACTTCTATCTACCTTTCTAATTCCTGTCTCTATCACAGTGTGATTTTGGCATACAACATGTGTTCTTGTATAGAATTGAATCCCCTGAGAATAGGTTTGTTTGTGTGGCTTTAAATAGACAGATGAGTATGTACAAGATACAAAAAGAGCTGCTTTATGCTTCAGCCCTCTGCATTATCCATTTAAAATTTAGTCCATAACACAAATTGAAGGTAACCCATATGTGGGATATATTTCTGCTTTTGACTCTCTGGCCTCTCAAGGAAGTGGCTCATTAATCTTATTACTATAAACTGTAAAATAGGTGGAAAGGCATTATTCATGGTCTTAGGCTGAGGTGAGAAGTCATTTCCATTAATTAGGTTGCCCACAACTCTAGTCTATGGCTTTTAGGGAGCATTTTCATACCCTGAGGGTCATAGATAATGGCTTCTGAATAGGATCCAAAATCTAGAATATCTTCAAACAAGATGAAATCTTCCTAGGGCTAACAATTAAATAGATTTATCTTCTTTTTTTTTCTCTGAATCTCACTGCTAAAATCCACTCTGGGTAATCTTTAGGTTGGTGAGGCACTTGAGATTTATGAGCACTTTGGTGTATTATTGAGGCTGACTTTAAGAGCTAGTAATTTCCCACAGTAATTAGAAACCCCAAAGGTTTCTAATCCCTCTGTGGATTCATAGTCTGTCAAGTCCTTGGGTTTTGTTCTTTGTCAGGAGGCACTGAGAGAGGTAATATTTTGCATTAAAAAGTTTCTGACTACTATAACCGTTAATTACAATAGGGTAATTAATTGTAACAACTCGCCATTATCTATCCTTTATCTTTTCCACTACCCAATCTCAAAGCTTATATAAAAAGTTATTTTTGAAAGTACTGAGACAGGGCCCGGAGAGATAGCACAGTGGTGCTTGCCCTTGCAAGCAGCCGATCCAGAACCTAAGGTGGTTGCTCAGGGGTTACTCCTAGCTATGCGCTCAGATATCGCTCCTGGCTTGGGAGACCATATAGGATGCTGGAGAATTGAAAGGCAGTCTGTCCTAGGTTAGTGCCTGCAAGGCAGACACCTTACAACTTGTGCCATCACTCCGGCCTGAGAGTTTTAAAGCTTTTATTTACTACTATTTATAAAAACAAAGTAAAGACACAAAATAGTAGCTTTAAATACCAGTAGAGAAATTAATTTCTTATGAATCTTACAAAGATCACAATGAGGCAGGCCAAAGCTCTATTTATTTGTCTGTGGTTGCTGCTTTGGGATGCTTTGAGAGACCAATTCTATCTAGTTACCTATTTATGCTGCCTGCTTGACTCCTAGAGAAATCTCATTGGATGAAGTTCTCATTCAGAGGCAAAGGACAGTTTAAGATGAAAGAGCAGGGTTGGAGTGATAATGCAGCAGGTAGTGTTTTTATATTGAATGCAGCCAACTCAGGTTTGAACCCTGGCACAAAATATAACATCCTGAGTTACACCAGTAGAACACAGAGCCAGAACTAAGCGCTGAGCACTGACAGATGTTACCTAATACCCACCCCCACCCTCAAAATAAAAGGATGACAGTGCAAATCTGGATAATCTGAGCTTCAATGGGTAAATGAGAAATGAGTACATAGAGAATATTGGGAGCACCCTACAAGAAACCCTTCATTTCTTAACTGCTGACTTTTACATTGATTGCAATATATATGTCTGTCAGGCAGGGACTCAACCTGAACATTATGCATTTCTAGATATTGGAAAGATTAGGTTAGTTAAGGTGTAGTAAGAAATATCTTTATCATCTCAGCATAAGCTTAATGCAATGAAATTATTTTTATCTTATTTCTACTTCATGTTTGAAACAGGTATTTTAATCATACCCTGAATAAGCTAGACATAGACTGACAGATAGAAGTTAGTTAGATCATGAATATATGAACTCAGGAATTTAAGCTTTCCCATAGTTTTTTAAAATTGGTTTGTTTAAATTATTATTCATCATTTTATTATTATATTTGTTTATTATTAACTATTATTATTTTTTATATTTTATAGGACATCATGGAAGCACATCGGTGGTACTCAGGAAGTCCCCTTTCTCATTTTTGCCTACCAATGTCAATTCAGCACAATGCCAGAGCATACAATGCTAATCCTGGCCTGTAGTTCTGGGGATAGTCATCCACCCTAGCAGTGCTGGGGGCCTGTAGGGCCAAACCTGGAGGTGTGTCAGGGTCTCAAGTGCTACACACAGTGATGTTTAGAGGATGGGAATTCAAGCCAGGTTAGGTAGGTGCACACTAGAAACATAACCTAAGCTATATACTATTTCCCAACATCTGACCTTGTTTACTTTTTAAGAAATCATACCTCTAACTCAAATTCAGTTTTACTATTATTCCTTTCTCTAGGATGAGTGTGAGTTTATAACTGGAACACACACACACATACACACGCACACACAAACACACATTAATTTTTGAAAGTCTAATTCTTGGAGAAGACTCTTGGTGAAAAAAAATTAGCTGAGAAATACTGAAAGGAAATAGAAACAACCAAGGCTCCAATATTCTTCCCCTTTTCTCTCTATCTGTCTCTATTGTTTCATCTCTCCCTCCCTCCATCCCATACATCTTCAATTTAGAATTCAGAACTGAGATGTTTGTAGAGGTGTTTGTAACACTTTGAGCTGTGTTTTTTTTTTTTTTTTTGAGCCACACTTGGTGACACTTAGGGGTTATTTCTAGCTATGCGCTTAGAAATCGCTCCTGGCTTGGGGGACCATTTGGTACTCTGCTAACAGAGGTCTGTCCTGTGCAAGGCAAAACGCTCTCCAGCTGCGCTATCACTTCCAGCCTCTGGGCTGCGTTTTTTGAAAAGGAAGCTACCCTTTTTTTCAGAGCACAAACTTGATCTTGCTGATTGATTTGACAAAGTAGACCACCTCGCCCATGAAATAATACAGCAGACACTATGATTTCAGTGAATTAAATCTGTAGCTCCAAGGTTTTAAATTAAACTAGTTTAAATGACACATTCAATTTATTGTCTAGAAAGCATATGCCTTTTAACTATTAAACATATGATAAGCATTTTATAAGTCAACATAAAAGTTAATGAGGGGATAAATAGCTTTTGTGAACCTTTTAAAGGGTATTACTAGCAAAAATAAAAATTATATTTTAAAAGCACTAACTAGACTTCATGGCATAGTGACAAGTGACTCCATGAAGAATGGAAGAATAGCCTTCCATACTGTGGTTAGATGAGCAGCCTAAGAGGAAAAGGTTCTAGAGAAGTGGACACAAAAAGAATACTAGGAGGTCCTAATAAAGAGCTCAGAGAGAGACAAGTGTCACAAAATGGAGCTTCTACAGCCAGGGTGGGCATAGGATTAACGAGATGCATGTTCCAGGCTTCTTGTCTAAAGTTCAGAGCTTGCCCTTGACAGTTTACGTCATACCTTGGCTCTATCAACTCAGTTTGTGGTGTCACAGTAAGAAACCACCAAGATGACAAGTTTAATCCTTGCCAAATTCATCACCACTAATAGAAAAAATACTTCACAGCTAGGATTCTGAAGCCATAAGGTTAAGGATCTATCTGGGTGTGGAAAGCAATCCTTAAAATGAGACCTGTGAGGCTCCAGAGGGAGAAGACAATAGGAAAGGCACTTACCTTGCACACACTGACCCAGATCTCTGGAAACCTTTACTCTAGGAGCTCTGCTAAGAGTGGTCTCTGAATGCAGAGTTAGAAGTAAACCCTGAGAATAGGCAGTATGACCTCAATTGAAGCAAAACAAACAAGCAAACAGACAAAACAATAACAAAAACAAAACAAACTTGGGTCTGTAAAAAAATCATGTAAATTTTTACTATGAGGACAAAATGGAAAGCCGGGACTCTTCAGGATTAATATATCATCTTACTCCATTCCTATTGAATCTTTAGGGACCCCGTTCACCTTTTGCTCCTTTAAAGAAACTCCCAGAGAGAGTATCACCAGGGCCAGCAGAACATTCTAAAGAAATGCTGACATACACATGGTTAGCCATGCCCCAAGGGGGCTGCTTGGGAAATGCTTTTATTTTTTCCAATTTCTGTAGGAAACGTATTAGATGGATCGAATGTAAACAAACCAAGATATATCTGGCAGGCTATTTTTTCTTACGTGTTTTTATTTTCACAGAGGAAAAAATAATTGGAACATGTTAAAACATTGATACCAACTTCCGTGAAGCAAAACTGTGAAAATGAAATAGAAGCAAGAGGGAAAGAGTGTTATGTCTTAATTAAAGTGTAGAGATGGGGAGAGGCAACTTTCACCATGCTCATTTTGTGTTGTTTTGTGCTCTCACAGCCCCACTGCCTGCAGGCCTGAAGTGTAATCATCTGTTTCTCTAATCTGGGTTTGAGAGAACTGGTCTGAAGGGATCTTGGTGGGAGGGGTGGTCTGAGAAGGGTTAGAAATTTGAGTTTGATCCAACCTGATTATGGATCAGATCTCAGTTCTGGTATCCCTGGAGATTTATCCTCTTAACAAGAAGAATGATTATATATAATAGCATCTAACATAATTGTGAAATGCTTACTATGTCCCTAGCACAATACTACACTATACAAAATACTATGTAATCTTCCAAACAACTTTAAAAAAATCAATTATATTTAATCTTAAATAACATGGCAAGTGTCCAATGGAAGGTGTATCAGATTCCAAAAACTACACTCTTAGGCTCCCAGACTATTCTGCCTTAGAGTTCTTCACTGAAAAGAAACACTGGAAATAATGTGTTTTCTTAAAAAAGTTTTGAAAATTCCATGAGCTAATGTATGTAAACAAGTAGCAGAACAACTGTCATATTATTGAGTGAATGAATGCTGACAACTGAAATGTTCACCATGAATATTGCACACTTACTATATCATAACTATTGTTCTACTTGTGTGTTCATTAACTCATTTAATGCTATTTATTTAGTTACCCCATGAAGTAGATACCACTTTTGTCCCCACTTTATACTTTAGAAAATTGGGACTTAGATATTGATTGAAAAACGTGTTAAAGTTCCCAAAGTTAAGCAACATTGGGACTGAGATTTGCCCCCAAACCACCTTATTCAAAAGTCTGAGCTCTGATGAAACAATACTGTTTATTTTTTTTAAAAAAATGTTATTTATTGATTGATTGATTGGTTGTTGAACCACATCCAGCAGTGATTAGGGGTTATTCCTGGTTATGTAGTCTAGAAATCCCCCATGGCAGGCTGGGGGACCATATGAAATGCCAGGAATTGAGCTGGGTCCCTCCTAACCGGCTGCATGCAAGGCAAATGCCCTCCTGCTGTGCTATCTCTCTGGCATCATTACTGTTTTTTTATCATAACAAAATGAGACAAGTAACTCCAGAGAAATAGAACCAATGTGTACCACAAGAGATGTGATACAAGTTATTGGGTCCTACAAATTTGAAGGGTAAGTCCCAAGTTCTGCAGGGTGAGTCAGTAAGGTGGAGGAGTTTGAGGGGAGAAGATAGTATAGTGATGTAGTTCTAGTTTTAAGAGCAGTAGGTACAAGTTCCAGGAAGATTGGTTATTTAGGTTAGAAGATCCTAAAGACTAAATCAAAAGCCAATATAACAATTTAAGTATAGGTAGAAAAATTTCTTTTTAATTGGGAAAATGTCAGCCTTCTTATTCTAATAATGTCAACCTATTGTGTGAGGTACAGTACATTAGAAAGAATAATCTGCTTTGCTCAGTCTGCCAATTTAAATGTTCACTTGTTAAAAACATTTTCTTATAGAAATGCCCAGAATAAAATTTGACCAAGTATCTGGACACTCTGGCTTACTCAAGTGTAATATAAATTAATTATTTCAAACTCACCATTGTCAGTTTGGCACCCGTATGCATATCCATGAACCATACTTAAACTCCAAGGAAGATAACATTAATATTATTATTTCTCCTATATTTATGCCTCTTTTTCTAAAAATAAATATCTGAAATGCTTCTGACATAGGTTTTTTTTTTTAAATAATAGAGTTGCTTGTGAATATGTTTAGTCTCCATACAATTCTATCTGCTTCTCCTGCTCCAAGAATTGAACTATTCTTTCTTTTGCTACTTACTTTTCTCTCTTTTAGAGAATTCTTATAAACTGGAGTGCAACTTACCTATATGTCATATAGGACCCTGACACTACAATAAGTCAGGTTTTTGAGATCTTAAAAGTGGGAAAGAGGTGACACCATATGATCAAATAGTGAGACTAATCATGGTGCAGCAGGACAGCCACAGTCAGTGTTTCCTGAGGCAAAGAAGTCATTTATTCACTGAGGTTGGTAATAATATAGGTTAGAAATAATACAGGTTGAAATAAAAGTTATTTCAGGTGGCAGGAGGGTTCTGTCTGCAGGGATAGCTTCTAAAGGAGGTGACACTGAGACCTGGAGATCAATGATCTGAAAGGAGGCTTCTAGGCAGAAAAAATCAGAGAAGACCTCAGGAGAGGAGTCTCTTAAAACATCTGGAAAAGCAGCTGAGGATAGATGGTGAGAGGCTTTTAGTTGTAAATGTTAAAGAGTAGGTACTTAGTTGCCTCCCTCATGGGAATCTGCTAAAATATTTTAAGATTTTCAGCAGAAGCTTGGTTTTATTTGCATTTTAGAAACTTCCTTGTTAAAGAGTAGAGAAGGATTGATTATAGGTAAAAACTGGAGGCCAGGTTACTTAAGGGAATCATAACCATAGCTTTAAAATAGGCCTTTTACATTTTCATAAATTACGATGCCTCCAAAAATGGGGGGAGAGGGTTGTAGATAGACCCTGATGGCAGGAGACTAAAATGAGCTCATCTTGGGGTTTGGTCCCAGTGAGTACTCCCTGAGAGTTGGTCCCTGTCACAGGTTTCCCGCTGCACCATCTGCATGGCAGCTTCATTGTAAGGGAAGGAATAACTCTTGGCAATTGCATTCTGGGCTGACTGTTCAACTCCTCCAGCAGGCATCTGATAAACAAAATAAAGGAAAGCTGGCAGGAGCAAAGAGTGAACAAATAGCCTAGTGACTACCAGATCCTTTCTTCCTGTCTTTTGGAGATAAGTTTAATGAAGGAATCACTATCAGGCAAGCTCAGGAAAGAATGTGGGGTGATGTTACAAACGTGTAAAGATTCTATTTTTAAGACCTTTATCTCAGTAAACTCTTGCCTCCAGGATACAAGAAAATGATTGCTGGGGAAAACTTAAAAAGTAGAATATAATTCTAGGTGAATTATAGGACACATTATTTTTAAGGCTATTGAACAGGAATAAACAAGGAAAACAAAATAAAACATTAAATTAAAAAATATACAAATCATATCTTAAAATCTCTTGGAACATCATGAGCATATAATTCTTTTATTGTCCAGCAAGAGAAAGTCCCCCAGTTTTGTGTAGGCATATTTAAATTTATTTTGGGGGACTGGAGCAATAGCACAGCAGGTAGAGCATTTGCCTTGCATAGGACTGACCTAGGTTCTGTCCCTGGCATCACATAAGGTCCCCCAGCCTGCCAGAAATAGGTTCTGAATGCAGAGCCAGGAGTAACCCCTGAGAACTGCTGGGTGTGGCTCCCCCCCTCAAAAACAAAACAAAACAAAAAACCAACAAATTTATTTATTTATTTTATATTTATTTGTGAAAGAACAGGGATATAACACTAAGGGCATTAATTAGATAGATTTTTCATTGGTCAATTCATGTTTATTTTTAGTTTTTTTTTTTTTTTTTTTTTTTGGTTTTTGGGCCACACCCGGTAACGCTCAGGGGTTACTCCTGGCTATGTGCTCAGAAGTTGCTCCTGGCTTGGGGGACCATATGGGACACCGGGGGATCGAACCGTGGTCCGTCCAAGGCTAGTGCAGGCAAGGCAGGCACCTTACCTTTAGCGCCACCGCCCGGCCCTATTTTTAGTTTTTTAATGTCGTTCAATAGCTTTTAAAAATTGCACAATAAAATAAATAACAGGTAGAAAGAGTAAAGCATAAATAATTCTTAATTATTTAGGATTATGTTTATAATTAAGCATAAATATGTAAAAATCTAAATAAATTAGGTTTTCACATGTTTATTGAGAAAACATTACCTTTAATTCAGATAGACCTTGCACCTGAATATATGATTTCTATAATTATTTCTGAAATATTTTTGTTTCTTGTTTGCACCACATCTGGTACCACTCAGGGCTTACTCTTATCTCTGAGTTAAGGGATCACTCCCCTATGTCTTGGGACATAATAAATAATACAGCATCAGTGGGCCACATACAAGACAAACACACTTATCTGCTGAATATCTCTGGCTCATACATTTTTTTTTTTTGGTTTTTGGGGTCATACCCGGCAGCGCTCAGGAGTACTCCTATGCTCTATGCTCAGAAATTGCTCCTGGCAGGCTCAGGGGACCATATGGGATGCCAGGATTCGAACCACTGACCTTCTGATTGCAAAGCAAATGCCTTACCTCCATGCTATCTCTCTGGACCCATAGAAAAGCATACAGATTCACTGTGAATATTTATGTATCAATTATCTACACTAAGAGACATTTATTTGATTATTATTATTTATTAGATTAATTATATATAATTATTATTATTAGATTAATTACAGAAACAAAGTTGTTATATATGTGGCTCATATATATATGACTTGTAGTTTTGTTTCATCTGTATTTTTTTTCATTTTTCTATTTTTTTAACCAACTTTATTACATACATGATTGTGTTTGGGTTTCAGTCATGTAAAGAACACCACCCATCACCAGCGCAACATTGCCATAACCAATGTCCCAAATCTCCCTCCTCCCCACCCAATCCCCACCTGTACTCTAAACAGGCTTTCCATTTCCCTCATACATTCTCATTATTAGGATAGTTCAAAATGTAGTTATTTCTCTAACTAAACTCATCCCTGTTTGCGGTGAGTTTCATGAGGTGAGCTGTAACTTCTAGCTATTTTCTCTTTTGTGCCTGAAAATTATTATTGCAAGAATGTCTTTCATTTTTCTTAAAACCCATAGATGAGTGAGACCATTCTGCATCTTTCTTTCTCTCTCTGACTTATTTCACTCAGCATAATAGATTCCATGTACATCTATGTATAGGAAAATTTCATGACTTCATCTCTCCTGAAAGCTGCATAATATTCCATTGTGTATATGTACCACAGTTTTTTTAGCCATTCATCTGTTGAAGGGTATCTTGGCTGTTTCCAGAGTCTTGCTATGGTAAATAGTGCTGCAATGAATATAGGTGTAAGGAAGGAATTTTTGTATTGTATTTTTGTGTTCCTAGGGTATATATAATCTTAGGAGTGGTAGAGCTGGATCGTATGGGAGCTCGATTTCCAGTTTTTGGAGGAATCTCCATTTTGCTTTCCATAAAGGTTGATGGCATTCCCACCAGCAATGGATAAGAGGTTCCTTTCTCTCCATATCCCCGCCAACACTACTTGTTCTTATTCTTTGTGATGTGTGCTAATCTCTGGGGTGTGAGGTGTTACCTCATAGTTGTTTTGATTTGCATCTCCCTAATGATTAGTGATATGGAGCATTTTTTTTGTCAAAGAGTCTGTCCATTTCTTCTCCCCATTTTTGATGTAAAGTTGTCAGTGCCTTGTATATTTTGAAGATTAGCCCCTTATCTGATGGGTATTGGGAGAATAGTTTGTCCTACTCAGTGGAAGGCTCTTGTATCCTGGGCACTATATATTTGAGGTGCAGAAGCTTCTCAGTTGAATATATTCCCATCTGTTAATCTCTGCTTTCACTTGCTTGGAGAGTGCAGTTTCCTCCTTGAAGATGCCTTTAGTCTCAATGTCCTGGAGTGTTTTACCTATGTGTTGTTCTATGTATCTTATGGTTTCGGGTCTGATATCGAGGTCTTTCATCCATTTGGATTTAACCTTCGTACATGATGTTAGCTGGGGGTCTAAGTTCAATTTTTTGCAAGTGGCTAGCCAGTTGTGCCAACACCACTTGTTGAAGAGGCTTTCTTTGCTCCATTTAGGATTTCCTGCTCCTTTATCAAAAATTAGGTGATTGTATGTCTGGGGAACATTCTCTGATTATTCAAGCCTATCCCACTGACCTGAGGGCCTGTCTTTATTCCAATACCATGTTGTTTTGATAACTATTGCTTTGTAATACAGTTTAAAGTTGGGGTAAGTAATTCCTCCCATATACTTTTTCCAAATGATTATTTTAGCTCTTCTAGGGTGTTTATTGTTCCAAATGAATTTCAAAAATGCCTGATCCACTTCTTTGAAGAATGTCATGGGTATCTTTATAGGGATTGCATTGAATCTGTACAATGCTTCGGGGGAGTATTGCCATTTTAATGATGTTAATATTGCCAATCCTTGAGCACGGTATGTGCTTCCATTTCCACGTGTCCTCTCTTATTTCTTGGAGCAGAATTTTATAGTTTTCTTTGTATAGGTCCTTCACATTTTTAGTCAAGTTGATTCCAAGATATTGATTTTGTGTGGCACTATTATTAATGGGGTTGTTTTCTTTTTTTATTTTTATTATCTTATTTAAACACCGTGATTACAAATATAATTGTAGTTGTATGATTACAGTCATGTAAAGAACACCCCCCTTCACCAGTGCAGGATTCCCACCACCAATTTCCCAGATCTACCTACTCCCCATCCCACCCACACCTGTACTCGAGACAGGCTTTCTTTTTCCCTAATTCATTCACATTATTATGATAGTTTTCAGTGTAGTTACTTCTCTAACTGCACTTATCACTCTATGTGGTGAGCTTCATGTCATTACCTGCACCTACATGGGAGGATGGGGGAAGTAAGGGTTGGGACTGAGGCAGTATATATTAGAAATGAGCTTTGTAGGGCAGTATCAAGTTCCCAATACAAGATGGATATTATGGATATATGCACACAATATTATCAATATAAAAACAAAGAGAAAAAATTTCTACTGACTGTCCCAACATAAACCAGTGCTAGAACAGCCTGCCCTCCTCCCAGAGCGCATTCCCATTAGTGTAGGGAGAGATAGGGGGAAAGCCTGTTGACCCCTATAGAGTCAACCTGACTGGTGACCAGGGAAAGACTGAAGTCCAGGGGAGAAAAACCCTATACCTGGCAAGAGCTGGTCTCCAGAATCAAGGAGAAAACTGGAAGCCAAATGTCTGCCCGCCCTCCTCCCCATGCACCTCCCTCCTTGAGTACAGAGGAAGGGAGGAATCTGAGGACCACTAAGAGTCCACTTGAACCCACTTCTGGCCATCTGAGCTGGCACCCAGGGAAGGCCTGGAGTCAGGGGAAAAAGACAAGGACAGCTGGGGGCCTGCCAAGCCTCCCAGCACTCCCCAGGCTAGGGAGAAAGGTTCTGGTATGGGGCCTCCCCAAACCCCATACCTGGCAAGAGCTGGTCTTCAGAATCTAAGAGGAAACCAGAAGCCAGATGTCTGCCCGCCCTCCTCCCCATGCACCTCCCCCCTGGAGTACAGATTGTTTTCTTAATGACAATTTCTTCCTTATTACTATTGGTGTATAGAAAGGCCATTGATTTTTGTGTGTTAATTTTGTAGCCTGTCACATTGCTATATGAGTCTATTGTTTCTACAAGCTTTTTTGTAGAGACTTTAGGGTTTTCTAAGTAGAGTATCATGTCATCTGCAGACAGCAAGAGCTTGACTTCTTCCTTTCCTATCTGGATTCCCTTGATGTTTTTTTCTTGCCTAATCACTATAGCAAGTACTTCCAGTGCTATGTTGAATAGGAGTGGTGAGAGAGGACAAGCCTTGTATTGTGCCAGAATTTAGAGAAAAGGCTTTCAGTTTTTCTCCATTGAGGTCAATATTTGCCTCTGGCTTGTGGTAGATGGTCTTAACTATATTGAGAAAGGTTCCTTCCATTCCCATTTTGCTGAGAGTTTTGATCAAGAATGGGTGTTGGACCTTATCAAATGCTTTCTCTGCATCTATTGATATGATCATGTGATTTTTATTTTTCTTGTTGTTGATGTTGTGTATGATGTTGATAGATTTATGGATGTTAAACCATCATTGCATTCCTAGAATTAAACCTACTTGATCGTATTGGATGATCTTCTTAATGAGGCATTGAATCTTATTTGCCAGGATTTTGTTGAGAATATTTGCATCTGTATTCATCTGCAATATTAGTCTATAATTTTCTTTTTTGTTAGCATCTCTGTCTGGTTTAGGTATCAAGGTGATGTTGGCTTCATAAAAGCTATTTAGAAGTGTTTCTGGTTTTTTGATTTCATGAAAGAATCTTTCCTGGATTGGTAGAAGTTCCTCTTGAAAGGTTTGAAAAAATTAATCAGTAAATCCATCTGGGCCTGGACTTTTGTTTGTGGGCAGACATTTGATTACTGTCTTAATTTCCTCAATAGTGGTGGGTGTGTTTAGATATGCTACATCCTCTTCATTCAACCATGGAAGATTATAAGAGTCCAAGAATTTATCCATTTCTTCCAGGTTCTCATTTTTAGTGGCATAGAGTTTCTCAAAGTAGTTTCTGATTACCCTTTGAATCTCTGCCATATCAGTAGTGATCTCTCCTTTTTCATTCCTAATACGAGGTATCAAGTTTCTCTCCCTCTGTTAGTTTTTTTCAGTGGTCTATCAATCTTGTTTATTTTTTCAAAGAACCAACTTCTGCTTTCGTTGATCTTTTGGATTGTTTTTCTGGTTTCCACTTTATTGATTTCTACTCTCAGCTTTATTTCCTTCTGCCTCCCTATTTTTGGGTCCTTTTGTTGAGCACTTTCTAATTTTATGAGCTGTGTCATTAAGCTATTCGGGTATGCCCATTCTTATTTCCTGATGTGTGCTTGCAAAACTATAAATTTTCCTCTCAGTACCGCTTTTGCGGTGTCCCATAAGTTCTGATAGTTTGTGTCTCCATTGTCATAGACTTCTATTTTCATCTGTTCCCATTCTTTGAGTAATTTTTCCATTGTTTGATCATTTGCTTTAAGGCTTTTTTCCAATTTCTTCTGCTGTATGGAGTTGTCATTTATCTCATCTTCCAGTGTACTAATTCTATCCTCAGCTGCTGTTAACCTGTGGGAAAGCTCAACCGTGTTTTTCTTCAATTCATCTACTGAGTTTTTCAGACCTGTTATTTGACCTGAAATTTCAGTTTGGAGTTTTCTGATTTCTATCTTCATATTCTCTTGATTCTTATTAGTGTTCTCTTCTATACTTTCTTTGAGTTCTTTGAACATCTTCCATATTGCAACTCTAAACTCTTTATCTGAGAGATTGACTATTTGGTTGGTCATGTTCAAATCATCAGAGTTGCCATCATCATTCTCTATATCTGGTGCTGGCCTGCATTGTTTCCCCATTGTCACACTTGTATTGTGGGTTTTTCTACATGTTGTGGTTGTATTCATTGGCTAAATGATGTGTACAGCCGTGAAGTGAAGGGGAGCAGCCGCACTCCTCTGACTCCTCCCTTTCTGGGCATGTAAACTCACCTCCAGGGAAGGCTAGCTGTCCGCAGATGAGCCACACACAGCATGAAATCAGGCCAAAAATGCAGCACAACACAGAAGACAGTCAGATAGGGGTGCTGGCATCTGAGTTCCAGCAGAGTTCAGTGGCTTCCCCTTTCTGGGCGTGTAAACTCCTTGCAGCAGAAGGATGGTGGTTCAAATTCCGGCATCCCATATGGTCCCCAGAGCCTGCCAGGAGCGATTTCTGAGTGTAGAGCCAGTGTAGAGCACTGCCGGCTCATGTTTCTAACCCCTTAAACAGATGAGTCTAAAGAACCAGTGTAGTTATTTTTTACAGGTAATATTCTTTGTTCAGCTATTTTACCTAATCTTCTACCTTATCATTGTGCATTTTGCTGCTGCAGGTGTCTTGCATCTCTGCAACACTACTGGGGAAAATATTCTTCACGAGTGGTCAGGAGGAATATGAAATAATGAAACCACACACAAGTATGTGGGGTCAACACATCTTCTGGCAGGAGTGCGACAAGTTTCAACAAATTTTTTTGACCTAATAGAAACATCTTCCTGTGAACAGTGAGCATGAACAGATTCTCCTGCTTTTGATCAAACCCCAGTCAGGCTGAGTAGAATATGCCAGATAAATAGAATTTGAGAAAAAAAAAACAGGGCTGTTTTGTGTGGTAGATTGTTACTGAAATGCTTATTTGTAGAATTACTAAATTCTACAGGAACGTATAAATAAAACCAATAAATCTTTGTTGGATGAAAACAATAGATGTCCCCTGAATTCTAGACTTTTTATTGTATCAATTGGGATGGGACAGACTATACAGCAATAAAAAGTTGAGTCTAAAACTTCTTGGATATAAACATATATATATTTTTATTTATGCTGTATGTCAATTGTATTTGCAGTTCCCTGAAACTTTACCCCAGATGTTCTTCCATTACTGCTGCTTGTCTTGTGGCAGAGGGAAAATAGTCTGGTCAACACAGACTGAGTATTAAAGCTTCTGCTGGAGGTCATACATAATGCCTTGCTTATGTCTTATAGGCCAAAGTTTAATATCAGTCATTGTTACATCTTCCAGCAAAACCAGTGTCATCAGATGTTACTACTATACTCTTTCCTTTTAAATTTCAACTAGTAATGAAGGCCTTTTTGTAGCTTTTTGACATGTAAATCCATCTCATTCTATGATTTTTTAGTAATATGTTACCTCTCTAACTCCCTATAATGTTGTAGTTTAACTTATATGTTCAGTTTCTAATTTATGGCTTCTCCAAACCTTGAGATTTTCAGTGTATGTTTTCAACATATGTTGATAATAATAAAATATTAATTTATTATATAAATGGTGAAGCACCTAAGAAAGGAGAACCTGCCATGGAGGGAGGCAGTAAAGATCTGTAAATTTTGGTTTTTGTCTTCTAACCCCCAAGGAGAGATATTACATTCAGTTATTAATGATTAAATCAACTGTGTCCAAATAATGAAGCCTATATAAAATTCCAAAAGAAGGGACCTCAGAAAGCTTTTGAATTGGTGAACATATAAGAATTTAATACTTTCTCCTATATCTTTTCCCTATGCATCACCTCCATGACTATACCTCTTATTGCATTGTAATATATTAGTGATCTACTGAGTAAATTAGGGATCCAGTAAGTAGTGAGTTCCTGAGTTCTGTAACCTACTCTAGCAAGATAATCAAGCATGAAAGACCTCTATTTATAAGAAGTTAGTCAGAAATACAGATAATGGCTTATTTTTACACCTGATATCTAAAGATTAAGGCATATGTTTTGAAAATATAAATTCTGTAGCTGTTTAGTCCAGTGTTTTATATGTCATATATAAATCTATATATTATATAGAGTTTTCTTTATATATGTATAAGGGTCTTACACTATTTATCCTCAATACAAAATAAATAAGATACTTTTAAATGTATAGTTACAAATTATGTTTGGGAAATTATGACATAGAAAATATACAGAAAGATATTTGGTAAACAGAACAATGTAGACATTTTTATGAAGAGTTAAATGTCAATAGTAAAAGAAAATTTTCTTACAATAAATAAAATATAAATATTTTTATTTATAGACAGCAAGAATAATGTAAAACAAACATAATCACAGTTCTCAGTGAAAATGAAATAACACATTTTATAGTTTTTAATTTTTTTAGCATTTCTGTATTTTGGGATACACTCTGCAGTGCTCAGAGGTTACTCTTACCTCTGCACTCAGGAATTACTTCTGGAAATGCTTCGGGGACCATATAGGATACTGGGGATCAGTTCTTGTCTATCTGTGTGCTAAGCAAGAGACCTACCTGCTGTATTATATTTTGACCCTATTTCTTTAAGTTCTTATGTTTTCCTCATATTTACATGTTTGAGTTTCTAGACTTGTAGAAAACTGTAGTTAATATTCAATAATCATGAAGCCAGTTAGGTCTGAGTTCTGATCTCCTTTTTTACTATATTTTAGTTTGATCTAGTTCAAGATGATTAGGCTGTGGTTTTTAAAATTTTTTTCTAAATTTTTTGTTATAATAATATAAATGACATAGGGTTGCGAGTAAATTTATATGAAGTCAAGTATGTAAAATCATTCATATAGTACAAATCCTGGAGTGAATGCTCATGAATATTAAGCATCAAAATTTTTACGAATTTCAAATGGTAAAGCGTTTCTTACCTGCCATATAAGATACATAGCTAAGACTCTGATGATCAATAGCTGAACATAGTTATGTAGCTCATAAGTAGTACAGCTTTTGTTTGTTTTCTATCAGTTTGGCAAGTATATATGCTTGTGTATATGGGGAGCAGTATTATTTTGCTAAGTCTCCTTGCTTCCTTGAGGAAACTGAGTTGAGCTTTGTATTACTGTTTTTCATTTGAATGGATTTGATATGCTTAA
This sequence comes from Suncus etruscus, assembly GCF_024139225.1. NCBI lineage: Eukaryota > Metazoa > Chordata > Mammalia > Eulipotyphla > Soricidae > Suncus > Suncus etruscus. The sequence goes on from NC_064852.1 coordinate 32,884,428, forward strand.
TTCTATATATCTATACAAACCACTTCAAAGTTCTCAGAGTTCTAGATGCACTAGCCAAGAAATTGCATTGGGGTGTGTGTGTGGAGAGAATCTAAATGGCCACTGAAGACCAGTGATTACAGGATAAATGACAGGCCAAATCAAAGAAACTATGTTAATTTATGTGCAAAGGTCTAACTGAAAACAAAGTTAAAGGTCTTTGGTTCTTTAAAAGTCATCATTAATGAGTCTTTGCTATCTATCCTCTGAACACTTTTTCTTGCTTTCCAACTTTCACATTGCACACAGTGAGTAGTATCACTAATTTAACTTATGCTTAAACTTTTTACTTATCTTTTATTATCTTCAGATACAATTTTAAACAACCTAATATAGCCTTTGTCCTTCATGACCTGCCACCTATAAATCTTAAGTGTTCTGATGTGTTTTCCCTGGCCTGTAATGCCTCAGTCTCTTATAAGTCTACCTAGATGACTATATTCATATTTCAAGACTCAAATCAAGGTCTCAAGACTGTGTTCTTTATCTAAACTGTGAGTCCAAGGTGCCAGGGACTGGTTTTCATTCATCTTTGCACTTTATTTGTTTCAATGTTTAGTCATACACAGCAAAATAAAATTTTTAAGGGATAGAATTTAGTCCCTCATTTCACAGGAAGTCAGGCAATGATTCTACTTATGGTTTGTAGTGTGATAATTCTTTATTCTTTTTTCCCTCTGAAGATCTTGGAGAAATAGTGATGATTCCTTTTTCTGATTTTGTGATAGCTGCAGAAGCCACAACCATCTGATTAGGTTCTGTTAGTAGAATAAAGATGTAGTAGTCAAAACAAAGCAGATGGACAGAAATGGTAGATAAGTATTTTTTCTCTAGACCTTTACATTTTTATAATCTGTGAGAAATTTACTGAGAAGTTGTTCAATAGATTTTCTTTTTGTGCCATTGACTAGAAATATATCCAGTGGTTAATCCTAAGCCAGTCACAGTCAAAAAAGAATGGTAAACCAAACACTCATTATTTTGGTGTAGATAGACTGATAAGACTTCTATTTCAGAGGTACCCTTTCAGAAATCTGCTTAACATATGAGCATAGAGAAACTTAATTTATCAAGAAACATGTTTCACTTTTTTAACTGGGCCTCACTTTTGCTAAAAGAATCTAATATTGTACTTGATAAAAGATTCTCTGTAAAACCCATCAATCTTCTTCATTTTTATATACTAACCTGTACCCACATTTTATTATTTTGAATGTCAAAAATTCCATTTCTGTTACATATATCCTAGCATATCATAATTACACAAAGATAGAAATTAATTATAAAAATATGTAGAGGAACCCTAACACCTGGATACTGAGCAACTTGTAAGAACAAAGAGGAAATGAAGATCAAATAAGGATTAAAGAGGAAATAAAGAAAGAAGTAACAAGATTCCTTGAGAATAATGATAATGAAGAAAGAAGTTAACAAAATCTATGTGACACAAAATGTACAGTTAGAGAGAAAGTCATAGTGATACAGGCTAAATATACACCTTAAACATCTGAAAGAACAACAAAGAAACCCAAACAGCAGTAGGATAATACTACTACTAATAAAAACCAAAGCAGAAATCAATGATATAAAAACCAAGAAAACAATACAAAGAATCAATGAAATTAGGAGTTTTCAAAAGAGTAAATAAAATAGACAAATCTTTGGCAAGACTCAGAAGAAAAAAAAAGAGAAAGTGCTTAAATAAATCTGATCAGAAATGAAAGGGGATAAATGATAATGGAATTCCCAGAAATTCAAGACACCACAAGAGGTTACCATGAACAATTTTACTCTTTTAAGCTAGAGAAATTAGAATAAATGAACAAATTTCAGGAAAAATATAATCTTCCAAAACTGAATGAGGAGGAAGTAGATAGCTTAAACATGCCGAGCACAAGCAAGAAAATTGAAACTGTAATTAAGAATCTCCCTAAGTATAAAATTCTAGGCCCAGATGTGTTTAGGGTAAATTTTATCAAATATTCAAAGAAAATTTACTACCTTTTATCCTTAAACATTTCCAAATATTGGAAAAACAGGAACCCACCCTAAGAACTTCTATTAATCCTAACATTACACTGATACACAAAACTGACAGATAATACCAAGAAAGAAAGTTAAATACCAATATCCCTGATGAATATTGATGCAGAGGGTCACAAGAAAAATATTAGTAGGCTGGAGTGATAGAACATTTGCCTTGCACAGGGCCAATCTGGGACAAACAAACCCGGATTTGATTCCTGCATCCCATATGGTCCCCTGAGCTTACAAGGTGTGATTTCTGAGCATAAAGCCAGGAGTAACTCTTAGTGCTGCCAGGTGTGGTCCAAAATTAAAAAAAAAAAAAAAGAAAAAGAAAAAAAAAGAAAAATATTAGTAAGCTAAATCCAACAGAGCATAAAAATGATTATCATTATGATGAAGTGAGTTTTATTTTAGGAACGCAAGGATAGTTCAATATATGCAAATCAATTAACATCATACACCACACCAGTAAAAGGAAAGATAAAAGCCATGATTATATCGACTGATGCATTTGACAAGATCCAATACCCATTCATGATTAAAAACCTCAGCAAAACAGGTGTGGAAGGAATCTTTCTCAATATAATTATAGTAACCATCTATTAAAATCCTTAAAATCATTATTGTTCACTTATTAATTCATGCCATTCTCACAAAAAATAAGTCAGCAAAGAGTCTGAATCCATGCCATTAAAATAGTGACAAAAACCAAAATGCCAGGAAGGAGAAACCCTGTATCTCTTAGGCCAAGGGAATTCCTGTTCTAATTTCCCCAATATTTACTGTGCCTTTGCAAAAATTAATAAATAAATAAAATATAAAGAAGAAACACAAATCTATTTATGTACTTTCTGGTTTGGTTTTTTTTTTTTTTTTTACTATTTTTATAGTGTTTTTTTTTAATTTTTTGTTTTGTTTTGTTTTTGTTGTCTGTTTCCTCATAGTTGATGGTTTTGGTTTTTGGTTTGTTCTTTATTTGTTCTTTTTGTACTTTTGTTGTTACTGCCTATTGTTTTTGTTTTTGCTCTTGTTTTGCTTTGTTACCTTGTTCTTTCTTTTTCCCTTTCTTCTAAATGCATACTTTTAATACCTAGACAGACACCTCCTAGTTTTTTCTGTTTGTTTGTTTTTGTTCGTTTGTCTTGGTTTGTTTTTATTTTTGTTCTTGTTTTTACTTCTATTCTCCCTTATCTTGTCTTATATTCCAACAGACCCACATTACTGAAATCATATTGTTCACCTTTCTAATTTGAGAGAGAAAAATGGATGGTATAAAGACCAGGCAGTTGTATGAACATTTAATGAAAATAAAAAGCGATCAGACCTGAACACCAAACCCAAAGTAAACGACAACAGAATTGATACCCAATCTACAACAAACAAGTGGAGAACAGTTACACTAGCATTGTGGGGGTGGGGGCAAAGGAGGGAGATATGGGATGCATGCTGGGAACAGGGGTGGAGGGAGGACAACACTGGTGATGGGAGTGGCCCTCATTCATTGCCACTATGTGCCTTAAAAAAAAAAGAAAAGATTTGTGAAAGATTTGTGAAAGATTTGTGATTTACTTTTCCCACAATAAAAATTTGTGAAAGATTTGTGATTTACTTTTCCCACAATAAAAATTTATTTAAAAAAATAGAGATCCTGAAAATACCACATTAAAAAAAGTCACAATGCAGAATAACTCTTCACACCCTTATGTTCATTGCAACATGATTCACAGTAATCAGAATCTGGAAACCACCACCACATGCTGAGAACTAATGAGTGGATAAAATAATTATAGTACACCTAAACAATGGAACACTTCATACTGTTAGAAAAAATTAGGTCACAAATTTGTTTACTCATGGATATTATGGAGAGTATTATGATGAGCAAAGTGAGTAAGAGGGAGAAAGATAGAATGATTGCACTACGTTGTGGTATATAAAAAGTAGTATAATTGTGATATTCAGAGATAATAAAAATGGGGTCCACAAGGACCAGTCCATGGAAAGAAGCTTGCAACAAAGAGTGGAAGAATGGAGTTAGGGCAGAAAAGGGATCACTATGGTGATGATAATTGTAAATGATGGCTCTGGACAAGAACTAGATGCTAAAAGGCTAAGTGTTACACATGATACCCGTTAGTAACAATATTGCAAAACAGTGTCAAAAAGAAAAAAAAGAAAGAGAATTAGAGAAGAAAAATGTCTACCACAGAGGAAGGCAGGGGAGAGGGCAGGAGGGAGGATGGGAGAGAAACAGGACATTGGTTGGTAGTGGGAAATGTGCATTGGTAAAGGGTGTCACATATTATATGACTGAAACTCAATAATGAACAACTTTTATCTGTGTATCTTATGGTGGTTCGTTTAAATAATTATTTATAAAAATTAAAAATAGGGGGGCCGAGCGGTGGCACTAAAGGTAAGGTGCCTGCCTTGCCTGCGCTAGCCTTGGACGGACCGCGGTTCTATGCCCCAGTGTCCCATATGGTCCCCCAAGCCAGGAGCAACTTCTGAGCGCATAGCCAGGAGTAACCCCTGAGTGTTACTGGGTGTGGCCCAAAAACAAAAAAAAAAAAAAAATTAAAAATAGGGGCCAGTGAGGTGGCACTAGAGGTAAGGTGTCTGCCTTGCAAGCGCTTCCCAAGGAAGGACCACAGTTTGATCCCCCGGCATCGCATATGGTCCCCCCAAGCCAGGGGCAATTTCTGAGTGCTTAGCCAGGAGTAACTCCTGAGCATCAAATGGGTGTGGCCAAAAAGAAAAAAATTAAAAATAAATTTTAATCAGAGATTAAAAATAAATAAATTAAAATGTACTGAACCAAAATAGTGTCAAAAACTATCAAGTGCCTAGGAATCAACTTAACAAAAATGGTGAGAAACCTACTTAAAATTTTCAAAACAATTAAGAAAGAAATTAAAGAAAATCTGGGATATGTAAAAACATGCTCAGGAATCTGAAGAATCAATGTTATCAAAATGACCATCTCACCTAAAAGATTATATAGATTTAATGCAAACCCTATCCAAATTCAGAAAACATTCTTCAAGGACTTAGAACAATGAAATATAAACATTTTGTGAAATCATAAAAGACCCCAATAGCCAAAACCATACTGAAAAATAAAACCGGGAGGTATCTCATTACATAACTTAAAGCTATAATTCAAGGCCATATGACCAAAATAGTATAGTATTGAAACAATGAAAGACATAATGAATGTGTCCAGTGACAAATTCCCAAGTATGTAGTCAACTAATTTTTGAAAAAGGATGCTTAACATGAAATGGGAGAAAGATGGCCTCTTCAACTATTTGTGTAGAGACAATTGAATAACCACATGTCAGACAATGAAGCTTAATCCATATCTCACACCTTACACAAAAGTCAATTCAAAGTGGATTAAAGACTTTGAGATCAGATCTGAATCTATAAAGTACATTAAGAAAACCATAGAAAGAACAATCTAAATAAGTAGACCTCAAAGGGATCTTCAATGATATAATGTCAATAGCAGTGACTATAGGATCAAAACTGAACTGAAGGAACAATATTATACTAAAAGGTATCTGACAAAAGATCTGGCAAAAGACACATGGGACAAAATAAATGACAGCTGAGCGGGAGAAAATATTTGCACTCAGTATCAGTTAAATGGTTGATATCTAGGATATACAAAGTATTCACAAAGATTACCACCCCCATTTTACAACCCCATCAAAAAAAGAAGAGGAAATGAATAAGCACATCTCTGAGGAAGACCAACATATTACCAACAAGCACATGAAACAAATGCTCATCATCACTATCATCATGTAAATGCAACTCAGGACAATAATGAGATATCATCTTACCCCAGTGAGGATGATACATATTAAAAAACTGGGAACAATCTGTGTTGGCAGAGTTGTGAAAAAAGGAGCTCTCATTCAGTGCTGGTGGTTTTTGTTACATTACTTTTTTTCTTCCAGTCTCTATGGAAAACAGTGTGGAGAATTCTCAGTAATCTCAGAATCACGCTGCCATGTGGCCCAACAATCCCTATCTGGGATATCTATTCACAGGACAGAAAAAAACATTGTAAAGGTCATGTGCACACACTAGTCATAGCAGCTCTCAGTAAAATAGTAAAGAATTGAAATCAACCTAGATGTCCAAAAACAGATGAGTGAATCATGAAGATGTGGTACATGTATACAATGGAATACTACATAGCTGTAAAAAATGATGCTATCATCCAATTTGCTACAACCTCGATAGAACTGGACTTTATCATGTTAAATAAAGTAAGAAACAAGTATAAATTCAAGATGATATCACTTACACATAGTATTTAGAATAACTATGTGAAGTGCAATGGTGAAAAAGTTAATCTAGAACACTCGGCTCTGAAGTATAGTGAGAAGGAAATAAAGTGAAGGAGAATAAAGATAGATATGTAATTATAGGTGAAAAGAGTCAAGCACTTTGGTAAAGTTTTTTGTTTTGTTTTTTTAGGCCACACCCGGTGATGCTCAGGGGTTACTCCAGGCTTCTGGCTCCACTTCTGGCTTGGGGAACAATATGAAACACTGGGAGATGGAATCGCGGTTCATCCTAGGCTAGTGCTAGCAAGGCAGACAACTTACCACTTGCGCCACTGCTTCAATCCTACACTTTGTTAATTTTAAGTAAGGACAAAACTAAATTTCCAAATCACAAAGTAAATAACAATGATACCCAAACTTTAATAACCAAACTTAAAAATATGGTTTGTTGAACAAAAGAACACAATACAAAAATACCTTCTACATTCCTATATTTATTGTAGCACTATTTACAATAGCAAAAATCTGGAAACAACCCAGATGTCCAACAACACATGAGTGGTTAAAGAAACTGTGGTATATATACACAATGGAATACTATGCAGCCATCAGGAAAAAATACAGTCATGAAATTTTCCTACACATGGATGGACATGGAAAGTATTATGCTGAGTGAAATAAGCCAGAGGGAGTGAGATAGACACAGACTAGTCTCACTCATCTGTGGTATTTAAAAAAAAAAAGATATTATTGAATAATATCCAGAGACAATAGAATTGAGGGCTGGAAGAACTGATCCACAATATGAAGCTTACCACAAAGAGTGTGAGTGCAGTTAGAGAAAAAACTATACAACAACTATCATGACAATGGTAGTGAGTGAGAGAAATATATTTCCTGTCTCAAATAAAGGACGGGATAGAGGAGGAGGGTTCTGGGGGGGGGGGCATTGTTGATGGGAAGGTTGCATTGGTGAAAGGGGGGTACTCAAAAAAATAAAGGGGGGTACTCTTTTTAATAACAGAAACCCAACTACAAACCTGTCTGTAATCATGGTGCTTAAATAAACATATTATTAAAAGAAAATAGATGTAATAAAATATTTGAATAATGAGAAAATAAAATTATTTTGAGACTAAAATATATGGTTGTTATAATGGCAGGTTGGGGTATAGGATAGACTCTGAGAGCATCAGTGGAGAGAGGTTGACACTAGGTAGTGAGATTGGTGCTGATATATTGTGTCTAAAACTTAACGATGAATAACTTTGTAAATCACAGTACTTTAAGTAAAGAAATAATAAAGAAAAAATGGGTTTTAAGCAACAATAAAACAAACCAAACAACAAAGTTAATCCAGCTTTTTTGAAAATGACAGCTGCAGTCAATATGATTTATACATTTTTCCTGGGGCCTTTGTGGTTCATTATTTCCCTTTCCTGTCTTCTCTATTATCAGTTTATATTTATACTAGACAAATATAACTATCTACAGTGGAATTCATGAGGGACTGTCATTCTCACAATGATCATATCTTAGATCCTGTGAAAGAAAATTCAAGACATTGTTTGTGTAGTCTGTGTCTGTGCCTATGAAATAGATCACTGTTAAGATAATTTGTCATGTAATGGTATTATCTCACATCTTCTTCTAGATAACTTTTTTTAACCTCTCTATTTGAGTTAAGAAACATATTTTATCAGTTTCCTTAACACTATCCTACTCTATTATTATCCACCCTGCTTAGCATGGTGATTTGCTAAAAATTTTGAATAGATGTTTGTACTCCTATATTTGTATTTAATAAAATTTACTTATAAAAATGTCTCTATATAAACCTTTAATATATGCAGACAGAAACATGTTTAAATGTTATATATATATATTTATTCATAACTTTGATTGACTAAAGTTCTTTGGGCACAAAAGTTCATTATCTTCTTATTTTAACTGTTTGAGTAAATAATAAAAATTTTCCTATATTACAAACTGGTCATGAACACCAAATAGGTTCATAAATTTATTATAATAATGTGCTTTGAAAAGCACAGAGTAGGGTTTTTACCTATTCAGTCTAACCCTCAAGCCAGTGAAAGGAAAACTTGGCTAATTTAAGAAGTTTTTTTAAGGAAATTAGGAAATTTCTAATTAAAATAATTTTAATCAGCAATTGTTATATTAGTGTGCCATGACAAATATCTCCCACCCTGCTGCCTGCACCACACCAGCACCCAATTTATTTGATGTTTATTAAAATAACAGTACAGGTTGGCTAACAACTTGCTTGCTGATCTAGGCTGGACTACGTTGACTCACAGGACTGCATCAAATAATGGATTCTACTGATCTCAGTTCCTTGAAACAATTTGAGTGCAGGGGTGTTCTTTAAATGTTTCTTCTTTTGCATTAGTTTTGGGATAGAGAGCGAGAGAGGGAGAAAGAGTGAGAGCGAAGGATAGAGAATGGGAAGAGTTAAATGCTAGCCCCAGAGGCAGGCAAGGCAGAGCGAGAGGGAAACTAAGTACATTGGTGGTGGGAAATGTCCACAGGTGAAGGATAATGTACATTGTAAGACTGAAACGCAATTATGAACAACTTTATAATCATGGTGGTTTAAAGAAAAATAAAAAATGTTTCTCCTTCTGCCGAAACTGCTTCTTTAGAAACACATTAATAGAATTAAAAATAATTTCAAACTATGTAAACCCAATTTAAATCTCTATGTCAGATCTGCTTATATCATATTGGTCAAAGCCATTCATATGGCCAAACTCAACTCAAAGTTAAAGACATCCCATCCACTAAGAGACCAAAGCAATTTGCATGACTTGCAAGACAAATTTTGATAGAGGGGAACTTAAACTCTCATATTAAAGATGGGCTTCGTAAGAGTACTTTTGAATACTAGTCCACTCCAAGGAAATGATGAAGAAGATGGCTGAGTTAAGCAAATAAAAATACAACCCATAGAAGTAAATTTGCATTAAATACTTTTTAGTATAAATATATTCCAAATAAGGCATAAAACTACTGTTCTAATACTATTTGTTATTTATCAGCTTCAAAATTAACTGACTATTGTGTATTTTATCTGACAGTTCCAGTTTTATTTTTTTAAATTTTTTTCTTTTTTTTAATTTTATTTTATTATTTTTTAATTTATTTAAACACCTTAATTACATACATGATTGTGTTTGGGTTTCAGTCATGTAAAGAACACCACCCATTACCAGTGCAACATTCCCATCACCAATGTCCCAAGTCTCCCTCCTCCCCACCCGACCCCTGCCTGTACTCTAGACAGGCTCTCCATTTTCCTCATACATTCTCGTTATTAGGACAGTTCAAAATGTAGTTACTTCCCTAACTAAACTCATCACTCTTTGTGGTGAGCTTCCTGAGGTGAGCTGGAACTTCCAGCTCTTTTCTCTTTTGTGTCTGAAAATTATTATTACAAGGGTGTCTTTCATTTTTCTTAAAACCCATAGATGAGTGAGACCATTCTGCGATTTCTCTCTCTCTCTGACTTATTTCACTCAGCATAATAGATTCCGTGTACATCCATGTATAGGAAAATTTTATGACTTCATCTCTCCTGACAGCTGCATAATATTCCATTGTGTATATGTACCACAGTTTCTTTAGCCATTCGTCTGTTGAAGGGCATCTTGGTTGTTTCCAGAGTCTTGCTATGGTAAATAGTGCTGCAATGAATATAGGTGTAAGGAAGGGGTTTTTGTATTGTATTTTTGTGTTCCTAGGGTATATTCCTAGGAGTGGTATAGCTGAATCGTATGGGAGCTCGATTTCCAGTTTTTGGAGGAATCTCCATATCGCTTTCCATAAAGGTTGAACTAGACGGCATTCCCACCAACAGTGGATAAGAGTTCCTTTCTCTCCACATCCCCGCCAACACTGTTTATTCTCATTCTTTGTGATGTGTGCTATTCTCTGGGGTGTGAGGTGGTATCTCATCGTTGTTTTGATTTGCATCTCCCTGATGATTAGTGATGTGGAACATTTTTTCATGTGTCTTTTGGCCATGTGTATTTCTTCTTTGTCAAAGTAACTGTTCATTTCTTCTCCCCATTTTTTGATGGGTTTAGATGTTTTTTTCTTGTAAAGTTCTGTCAGTGCCTTGTATATTTTGGAGATTAGCCCATTATCTGACGGGTATTGGGTGAATAGTTTCTCCCACTCAGTGGGTGGCTCTTGTATCCTGGGCACTATTTCCTTTGAGGTGCAGAAGCTTCTCAGCTTAATATATTCCCATCTGTTAATCTCTGCTTTCACTTGCTTGGAGAGTGCAGTTTCCTCCTTGAAGATGCCTGTAATGTCCTGGAGTGTTTTGCCTATGTGCTGTTCTATATATCTTATGGTTTTGGGGCTGATATCGAGGTCTTTAATCCATTTGGATTTTACCTTCATACATGATGTTAGCTGGGGGTCTAAGTTCAATTTTTTGCAAGTGGCTATCCAATTGTGCCAACACCACTTGTTGAAGGGGCTTTCTCTGCTCCATTTAGGATTTCCTGCTCCTTTATCAAAAATTAGGTGATTGTATGTCAGGGGAACATTTTCTGAGTATTCAAGCCTATTCCACTGATCTGAGGACCTGTCCTTATTCCAATACCATGCTGTTTTGATAACTATTGCTTTGTAGTGCAGTTTAAAGTTGGGGAAAGTAATTCCTCCCATATTCTTTTTCCCAATGATTGCTTTAGCTATTCGAGGGTGTTTATTGTTCCAAATGAAAAATGAGAACCTGGAAGAAATGGATAAATTCTTGGACTCTTATAATCTTCCACGGTTGAAGGAAGAGGATGTAGCATATCTAAACACCCCCATCACCATTGATGAAATTAAAACAGTAATCAAATGTCTGCCGAAAAACAAAAGCCCAGGTCCAGATGGATTCACTAATGAATTCTATCAAACTTTCCAAGAGGAACTACTGCCAATCTTGGCAAGACTCTTTCATGAAATTGAACAAACAGAAACACTTCCAAATAGCTTTTATAAAGCCAACATCACCTTGATACCTAAACCAGACAGAGATGCTACCAAAAAAGAAAATTACAGACCAATATCACTGATGAATGCAGATGCAAAGATCCTCAACAAAATCCTGGCAAATAGGATTCAATGCCTCGTTAAAAAGATCATCCACTACGATCAAGTAGGTTTCATCTCAGGAATGCAAGGCTGGTTTAACATCCGTAAATCTATCAACATAATACACAACATCAATAACAAGAAAAATAAAAACCACATGATCATATCAATAGATGCAGAGAAAGCATTTGATAAGGTCCAACACCCATTCTTGATCAAAACTCTCAGCAAGATGGGAATGGAGGGAACCTTTCTCAATATAGTGAAGGCCATCTACCACAAGCCAGTGGCAAATATTATCCTCAATGGAGAAAAACTAAAAGCCTTCTCTCTAAATTCTGGCACAAGGCAAGGCTGTCCTCTCACCACTCCTATTCAACATAGCACTGGAATTACTTGCTACAACGATTAGGCAAGAAAAGGATATCAAGGGAATCCAGATAGGAAAGGAAGAAGTCAAGCTCTCACTGTTTGCAGATGACATGATACTCTACTTAGAAAACCCTAAAGACTCTATCAAAAAGCTTCTAGAAACAATAGACTCATATAGCAAGGTGGCAGGCTACAAAATTAACACACAAAAATCAATGGCCTTTCTATACACCAATAGTAATAAGGATGAAATGGACATTAAGAAAACAACCCCATTCACAATAGTGCCACACAAACTCAAATATCTTGGAATAAACTTGACTAAATATGTGAAGGACCTATACAAGGAAAACTATAAAACTCTGCTCCAAGAAATAAGAGAGGACACACGGAAATGGATTGGCAGGATTAACATCATCAAAATGGCAATACTCCCCAAGGCATTATACAGATTTAATGCCATCCCTCTAAAGATACCCATGACATTCTTCAAAGAAGTGGATCAGACACTTTTGAAATTCATTTGGAACAGTTCCAGTTTTAGATGCGTCAGTTGCTTTTCATATGATAACACTAAGAATGTATAATTGCCTAGATTATACAAAAAGTAAATCATATTGCTTTGTGACAGGATTGGTATTACTTCCAGAGAACAAGCATAGACTTTCCTGAAAAAATGTCACTAAATATTTTAAGGGAGAAGGTAAATGGTATCAGTTATTGGTCATCCTATTAAATTGTCAGTGAAGGGGCCAGAGTGATAGCACAGCAGTAGGGTGTTTGCCTTGCATGCTGCCAACTGGGACAGACCTGGGTTCGATTGCTGGCATCCCATATGGTCCCCAGAACCTGCCAGAAGGAATTTCTGAGTGCAGAGTCTGGAGTAACCCTTGAGTGCCTCTGGGTGTGGCCCAAAAACTAAACTAAATTGTCAGTGAAAAAGGAAGTGGAATGTGCTAAAGATTTTTATAATTTTAGTTTGCCTTTATGAGGCACTAAATGGAAAGGAGTACTTCCAGTGGTGTTTGGGAGCCAGGAACATTATGCAAATGCTGTGAACTGAACCTGGCCCCCTGCATAGAAAGCAATCTCTCAGACTCTGGAAATTTAGTCACTGGAGGAAGGGGGATGTCACGTGGCAGTGCTCAGGATTTTCTCTTGACTCTATACCAAGGAATCCCTCCTGGTGGGACACCAGGAAGTGTATGTGGTGCTGGGGTTTGAACTCAGGTTGGCTGCCTCAAGACAAGTATGGTACCTATTGTAGTCTCTCTTACCCTGCCCTACACTTTGTTGGCTTTTTTTTTTTTTTGTTTTTGAGTGTTTTGTTTGTTTGCTTGTTTGGGGATACACCCAGATGTGCTCAGAATAAATCCTGATTCTGTGCTCAGGGGTCATTCCTGGCAGTGCTTGGGAGAACATATGGGATGCTGGGAATGAACAGTAAGTCAATGGCGTGCAATGCAAATGTCCTTTCTACCAACCTCAGGGCCTTACATTCTGTAATTTTGTTGTTTGTTTGATTGTTTTTTATTTGAGGGGAGGCTCACCTGGTGATGCTTATAGATTATTCCTGACTATGTGTGAAGGAATCACTCCTATAGATCTGAAAGGTGCATAGGATTGAATCAAGGTTCATTGAATGCACAGTGGTCACCATGCTGTACAATCTCTCTGGTCCCTACATTTTGTAATTTTAGTTGAAGTTAAGAGCAAAACTGGATAATATGTTCTGGAAATCTCTTCTTGCAGTAGAATTTTAGGCTTGGTATTATGACTTTTGTCTCCCCCATATTCAATTAAAATAACATGAAGGTCCTTCACATAGATTGAAGAACAGAATGCCCATTAACTAGTCATAAAGACCAGCACAAATTCACTTTGTGAATTCATTCATCTGTTGGGGGGGGCATTGATGTTAAAGTGGTGTGAATGCTTGATCCCCACCTTTGTCTCTCCATAGCTATTGTCTTTAAATAATTTTTTATAGCCCCAAACTGCTGCTGTGGCCATTAAAACAGAAACCAAAAGATAACATCTGTGAATTTCATTAGTTACATAAATGGATTTGCTGGACCAAAATTGTTCAGGATGTGATTGCTTTGTTCAGTTTTTGAACACGTAGAAAGGGTCTTAAATTGTGTACCCATGTTTTTAAAGATTGAGTATAGGGAGCAGAGATTATTAAACACACACACATATGAAAAATGTGAAACCTTTTTCAAAGTCTATCTTTTGGATCAGAAATATTTATATTCAAACATGAGGACTGGTTTTTGTAGCTGAATGCCAAACCCATAAACTCAAGATGTTAATTTTTATTCCTAAGTGGATTGGGAATGATTCATGATTTGAAGGAGTTAGAGACACCAAAGTATTTCCTATTAACACCTGGAGCCAACTGTGGAGGTGACAGGCAAGACTCCTATAAAGATGTTTTCCTGGGAAGAAAAATGTCACTGTTGTGAGTTCATTCTTCCTTTTGTTTGTGTGTGAAGATGACAATTTTTTTTCATTGGGAAATAATTCCTATCTTGTTGTAAAATGTCACTGCAAAAATACATTTGAGTGTGTGGTGAATCATATTTCTGTTTACTTATTTTTTTTGCTATGTTCATGAAAACATTACTTTAAGCATGTGGTGAAAATTAAGGGAAAATGAGCCATTTCACCTGCTTTTGTGAGTGATTACATTCTTTATATCTCTCAGTTGTGTGATCTGCAAAAGAATATTTCCTTTGGTTAGCTGATTAAATAAATGTCTATTTTTTTTCCAGAAGCAGTTGAGAGAAGAATAGGGGTGGAAAAGTGGCAAAATAAACAGGCACTTAAGTTTAATTACTCCACCGGGTAGTAACTGTGGTCTGCAATGGAGAGGTCAGATTTTATTCTTACAGAGGCACAGATTTTGATTTCCTGCTGTTCATTTCTTTAGTCTGCTTATTGTAATCAGTTCTCAAGAAGTTTTGATATTATTAAGTGGAAATGATATGATGAATTTATTGATAAAAATTATTGCTATCATTTATTCATAATTTGGGGAGATACTCTATAAATACTTTAATTATTTTTCTTTTCTTTTCTTTTTTTTTTTTAAAGGGGGGCACATTTAGCAGTACACAGAGCTTATTCCAGGCTCTTCACTCTGTCAGAACTCAGATTACAATATGGAGTACCCCAGGGCTTTGCCTGGCCACATGGCTGGGCGAGCCAGTGAGGTGGGTCCCTTGGAGGAGTTTATTGGTTTACCTAGGCTTTCCCCATTTCCGTCCTGGCTCCAAAGGGAGGGTCTGGGGATGGGGGCTCCGGCCTTCCAAGTTTCTGGCTCAGGAAGGATCTCTTTCCTTCCTGGGAGCCAAGCCGAGAGGTTCTGCCAGCATGGCGTTTGGCAGCCCTCTGCCATGCCAAAGGCTGCTTTAACCAGGCCTAGGAAGGGGTGCAGGACATGGGTCACCCCAGCATCCCCCTACCTCCTTCCTCCGGTACTTCAGGGCTTTGCCTGGCCACATGGCTGGACAAGCCAGCCAGGTGGGTCTCTTGGAGGAGTTTATTGGTTTTCCTAGGCTTTCCTCATTTTTATCCCCGCTCCAAAGGGAGGGTCTGGGGGTAGAGGCTCTCACCTTCCAGCCTTCTGGCTCGGGAAGGATCTCTTTCCTTCCTGGGAGCCGAGCTGGGAGGTCCTGCCAGCATGGCGTTTGGCAGCCCTCTGCCATGCCAAAGAAAGGGTGCAGGACATGGGTCACAATAAGTTCTGGCATTAGGCCTTATCAGGGAAGTTTCCTTATTAAACCTGTCCATTGTGAAGCCGCGCGGGGGCATTGTACAGATTTAATGCGATCCCTCTAAAGATACCCATGACATTTTCAAAGAAGTGGATCAGGCACTTTGAAATTCATTTGAAATAATAAACACCCCAGAAGAGCTAAAGCAATCATTGGGAAAAAGAATATGGGAGGAATTACTTTCCCCAACTTTAAACTTTACTATAAAGCAATAGTTATCAAAACAGCATGGTATTGGAATAAAGACAGGCCCTCAGATCAGCGGAATAGGCTTGAATACTCAGAAAATGTTCCCCTGACATACAATCACCTAATTTTTGATAAAGGAGCAAGGAGCAAGAAATCCTAAATGGAGCAAAGAAAGCCTCTTCAACAAGTGGCGTTGGTACAACTGGCTAGCTACTTGCAAAAAATTGAACTTAGACCCCCAGTTAACATCATGTACGAAGGTAAAATCTAAATGGATGAAAGACCTCAATATCAGACCCGAAACCATAAGATATATAAAACAACACGTAGGTAAAACACTCCAGGACATTGAGACTACAGGCATCTTCAAGGAGGAAACTGCACTCTCCAAGCAAGTGAAAGCAGAGATTAACAGATGGGAATATATTAAGCTGAGAAGTTTCTGCACCTCAAAGGAAATAGCGCCCAGGATACAAGAGCCACCCAATGAGTGGGAGAAATTATTCACCCAATACCCATCAAATAAGGGGCTAATCTCCAAAATATACAAGGCACTGACAGAACTTTACAAGAAAAAAAATCTATTCTCATCAAAATGGGGAGAAGAAATGGACAGATACTTTGACAAAGAAGAAATACACATGGCCAAAAGACACATGAAAAAGTGCTCCACATCACTAATCATCAGGGAGATGCAAATCAAAACAACTATGAGGTACCACCTCACACCCCAGAGATTGGCACACATCACAAAGAATGAGAACAAGCAGTGTTGGTGGGGATGTGGAGAGAAAGGAACTCTTATCCAATGCTGGTGGGAATGCTGTTAATTCAACCTTTACGGAAAATGGTATGGAGATTCCTCCAGAAACTGGAAATTGAGCTTCCATAAGATCCAGCTATACCTCTCCTAGGAATATACTCTAGGAACACAAAAATACAATACAAAAATCCCTTCCTTACACCTATATTCATTGCAGCACTATTTGCCATAACAAGATTCTGGAAACAACCAAGATACCCTTCAACAGATGAATGGCTAAAGAAACTGTGGTACATATACACAACGAAATATTATGCAGCTGTCAGGAGAGATGAAATCATGAAACTTACCTATATGTGGATGTACATGGAATCTATTATATTGAGTGAAATAAGTCGAGAGAGAGAGAGAAAAAAAACACAGAATGGTCTCACTCATCTATGAGTTTTAAGAAAAATAAAAGACATTCTTGCAATAATAATTTTCAGACACAAAAGAGAAAAGAGCTGGAAGTTACAACTCACCTCATGAAGCTCACCACAAAGAGTGATGAGTTTAGTAGAGAAATAACTACATTTTGAACTATCCTAATAATGAGAATGTATGAGGGAAATAGAAAGCCTGTCTAGAGTACAGACGGGGGTTGGGTGGGAAGGAGGGAGATTTGGGACATTGGTGATGGGAATGTTGCACTGGTGATGGTGGTGTTCTTTAAATGACTAAAACCCAAACACAATCATTTATGTAATCAAGGTGTTTAAATAATATATATACATATAAAATAAAAAAATAAAAAAATTAAAAAAATAAAGAAAAGAAAAGCCTCTTCAAAAAGTGGCGCTGGACAACTGGTCACCATATGTAAAAAAGCAAACTTGGACCTCCATGTAACAAAATACACAAAGGTAAAATCCAAATGATTAAATATTTGATATCAGACCCGAAACTGTAAAGCATCAGATTAAGGGCATCTTCAAAGAGGAAACAGCATTCTCCAAACAACTGGAAGTGAATAGGTGGGACTATATTAAACTGAGAAGCTTATATACCTCAAGGGAAATAGTGAAGAAGATACAAAGGCCACACACAGAATGGGAGAAACTATTCATCCAATACCCATCAGATAAGGGGCTAATATAGAAGATATACAAGGTACTGACAGAACTTAACAAGAAAAAATCATCTAACCCTATCACAAAATGGGGAAAAGAAATGAACAGACACTTTCTCTAAAAAGAAATACAAGTGGGCAAAAGGCACGTGAAAAAATCTTCACATCACTAATCATCAGGGAGATTCAAATCAAAACAACAATGAGGTACCATCTCATGCCACAGAGACTGGCATACATCACAAAGAACAAGAATCAGTGCTGGCAGGGATGTGGGGAGAAAGAAACTCTCATTCACTGCTGGTGGGAATGCCATTTTGTTCAGTGTTTATGGAAAACAATATGTAAATTCCTCAAAAAAACTTGAAATTAAGCTCCAACATGATCTAGCAATACTACTCATAAGCATATACCCTAGAAATACAAAAACACAATACAAAAATGCCTTCTGCACACTTATATTCATTGCAGTGCTATTTACAATAGCCAGAATCTGGAAACAACCCAGATGTCTGACAACAGATGAGTGGCTAAAGGAACTGTGGTACAAATACACAATGGAATACTTTGCAGCCATCAGAAGAGATGAGATCTTGAAATTTTCCTATACATGAATGGACATGAAATCTATTATGCTGAATGAAATAAGTCAGAAGGAGTGATATAGACTCAGAATAGTCTCTCTCATCTACAGGTTTTAAGAAATGTAAAAACCATTATTGTGATAATACGCAGAGATAATAGAGATGAGGGCTAGATGGTCTGGGTCTGTTCCATGATATGAAGCTTGCCACAATGAGTGGTGAGTTCAGTTGGAGAACTGACTACATTGACAACTACCATGACAATGATAGTGAGTGAGAGAAATAGAATGCCTGTCTTGAGGCAGTCAAGGAGAGGTGATGAGGGAGATGGAGGGAATTGGTGGTGGGAATATTGCACTGATGAAGGGGAGTATTCTTTTTATGACTGAAACTCAACTACAAACATGTTTGTAATCATGGTTATTAAATAAAGATATAAAAATAAAAAATTAAAAAGGATAAATATAGCAGAAATATCATGTGTTTGCCAAGAACTATTTCAATCTTTTAATAAAAAAGGGGATCTATCACATGTGGTAGATGTTAGGGATCAGGAACAGAGCTCATGTAAGGACAGTTATGAGGTTTTTTGACCCTTTGGTGTTTGTAGAGTACAGTACTCTAGAGTAAAGGCCAAATAAGTGTAGCAGTCTCTAATTTAGTAGAAGAAAAATGAGATAAAGAAAGCTGGAGAGACAGTAAAACTAGCAAGGAACTTGCCTTATATGCATCCAATATCATAAATGTCAACACTATCTTAATCGTGTTACCTAAAACTATAATGAAATAAAGGATTATTTTTAAGAGTAAAAGTGATGAAGTGAAGACTAATAGTTAACAAACTACCTATTTTACATGTTGCTTTGCTTTTTTGTTTGTTTTTGTGCCATATCTACCTATGTTCCAGGTACTGGGCTACCATATGTGATGCAGGGGATCAAATGCAAGTACCATAAATGTATTACTATCTATATCTCAATAGTACTTTAATTAAGACTTCAGGAATAGTATAAGTATACAATTTCTTTTTGCATGTGGCCAACTGTGGTTTAATCCCCATCACTGATTGGACCCCTGAGCACCTCCAAAGTTCCTACGGTCATATTATGCCAAACCAAAAATTATCATGAATTATCTGTTTAACTGTACCATTTTTACTCATTTTTTCATATTAATTATTATTCAGAAAAATAAATGATTTGACCTATCAAAGGCAAGACTAGGGCACATTGGTGGGAACCATACTTCTATGCGTAGTGGGAACCTATGAATCTGGGACTTGAATGCTTAAAAGAAAGTCTTTTCATTCTGTATTTTTCCATGATTCATCTCTGCCAGGAACAATACTGTCTTAAAGTTTCAGGTTTATGATGTAGCAAGAGAAATATGAATACACTGTTAGATTTTGGTAAACTCTTCCAACTTACAACAGGCAGGAAGACAGCTTCAGGGCCCAGGAAATTTCTACCCTTAAATCATTTTGTGTACAGCTCAAAAAAGCAAAAGTGAATGCTTTGCATACATGAGTTCTGGGTTTAATAGTTATTATTACATGGTTTCTGGAGCCTAGCCAGGAGTGGCTTATCTAAATAATATAGAAATATCTTTGTGCTAATAAATTCTTCCTGTGTTATATCTTATTGCAAGTAGGCAGAAGTTTGTAGTTCCTTAGAACTCTATACCATGACTAGATTTACTTTTTTTGTTGTTGTTGTAGTCAGCATTCCATTTCCACTGTACAATACAATGAAAAGCAGAGTTTTGTTGCTTAGAGGTATGGTATTTGTCTTATCATACCTGGGACTGGCAGTGATGCAGAATTCATTGCTCCAGAAACTGTAGCAACTGTCAAAATGGGCCTGGTTTTCACACTGTATAAAAATTCTGGAGAATAATTCATGAATAGATGATTAATGGAGGTGGTATTGGAACTCAAAACATAACATTTCCTATGCCCTCCCTCCCAGCCTACCCCTCAAAGAGTTTTATATTCTTGACATAAAAATATTGAATGGCAATCTGTTCAGTAGAACTTACTAAAATTATGGGAGTACTTTATATTAGACCATAAAACAATGTATTAGGTAGGCACTAGCCATAAGTGGTTTTGAGTACTTGAGCTATGGTAAGTGTGATTCAGAGATAAAATTTTAATTCATTTACTTTTATATAATGTAAATTTAAATATATCCATTATGACCAGTGGCTACTGAATAGACTTTGAGTTAATTTTGATATAGCTTACTGATGACGTGTTTTTAAAAAATAGAAATAAGAAGACATACACAGCTAATATTTTAGAGAGATTTTGGTCTACCAATTCTGTGCATACTTATCCATAATTTTATGACCACAACCCTTATTTCATAATTCTCTGAGAAAGTAATATTTTCATTTTTCATATATGATATATAAAAACAGAATCTCAGAGAGTTATGTGCTATATCTAGGATTAATTAATAATCAAGCAGTGGAACTTAGCTCCTGAGGTCTGACTCTAAATTTGGAAGGACTGAGATGGAGATCCTGAATCTATCATAGAAGATTAAGCCTCAAACCCTTATAAGTCCATGGTTCATCTGACTGGGTTTACCTTAGTGCTGTTTACCAAAACACAAAGCTTGAAGCAAGGGCTTTGTTTCCATGTCATTTGGAAAAAAAATCTTCAGGAAAAGAATTGAGCATCTGAGAAGTGAAAAAGGTAAGGAGAGAAAATCATTCCTCGAGTGTTATTGAGTATAAGTGACCATGGTTCAATTCTGCATAATAATGAAATATTCACCTCCGAATTTTGCAACAGACATGCTAAAAAGGGTGATAATTTATTAATCAACTCTTGTTTTTATTGGTCAGAAATTTCTTCGTTTTATTTTACTCCTCATGTAGAGACGTTTAAGATTTACCTTGTCTCTATGCTAAGTAAGGTCTTTGCTGAAAGGGGCTTGAGGGTGATATGGGGTTCTAAGGATCAGATACCAGTTTGTTATGTAAGTTGAAGTATTTTACCTGTAATACTGTTGGTCTGGTGCCCTGTCCTACAGTTTTTAAGTGGAGTTTACTCTGTTGCACTTCCAGTTTTGCACCTGTGCATTCCAACTATTCACTTCCACCACCTGCCAATGTAAGTCATTCACGGTGCAACAGATGTGAAGATCTGTTGGTTATACCTATTGCAGGTGCCAACCATACCAGAAACTAGAGTTTAAAATATGGTAATACTATACAGACACAATAGAGACAAGGGCCAGGAGGATCAGTCTGTGGTAGGAAGCTTGTTACAAAGAGCAGAGGATTATAGTTAAGGCAGAGAAAGGACTACTATGACAATGACAGTTGGAAATGATCACTCTGGACAAGAATTGGGTGCTGAAAGAAGATAGTGATATGCAGAATGCCCCTTCAATAGAAATGTTGCAAACTACAGTGTCTAAAGGGGAGAACGTGGGAGAGAGAGAAAGAGAGAGAGAGTGAGTGAGTGAGAAAGAGAGAGAGAATATAAAATATCTGCAATAGAGGCAGACAGGAAAAAGTAGGAGGAAGGGCAAGTGGGAAATTGGGGACATTGGTTGCAAGAAATACGTTGTATATTATATGACTGAAATTCAATCATGGATAGCTTTGTAACTGTGAAAAAAATACCAACTGTATTATGAAAAATTTTGTAACCATGGTTTTAAATAAAGTAATTTTTTAAAAAAGTGGCTGAGAGAATATGAGATGGAATACAAGGGGAATGAATTAAATAGCACAATACAGGAAAGTCAGGAAAGGGAATTAGAAAAGTTTATGAAGCTCTGAGGGTGCTCTAACAAATGGATGTAACCTTTGATTCTGTCAATGAGCTATATTCTACTGTGTTGCTAGCACAATGACATTACACTTGTACATAGATATGGCACTGTTTTAATGTATAGCTTCATTAGTCCCATTGCCCTCTCTTCCTACTTGATTTCTTTGTGTCACCTCAATGGAGTTGATTTAAGGAAAGTAAATGAGTTTAAAATTGAGTTAGGCAGAATATAATTTTGAATTAGGCAACATTCAATATGCTAAAATATGTTAAAAATTAAATCATTGTTATCCTATTTATTTATTTATTTATTTTTGAATAGTGTTACAGAGAAGTTAAGAACATGAACTATAAAGTCAGATTTATGAATTCATCCCAGTGCTTGTACATGCTTACTTTGTTTCCCTGGACAGATTATTAAACTTCTTTGGATCTCAGGAGAAAAGTAAATGCCTATTTGCTCTATTTATTGATCATTTACTTTATAGTTATTTATTATCTCATACATTCAAGAAACTGTTCTGCCAGTTCACTGTGAAAACCTGGTACTAACAATGCCTCCACATTTTTCCAACCTTTGAAATTCTTTATGCTTGAAATTCTCAAACCACCATCTTCTTTTCTTTTATTTTCCCATTTTTATTGGTGAAAACTTATATTATTCTTGTGGTTCTTGCTTTTTCTACAGTCTTTAAGAGTTGAAGAATTTCAGGAACCACTTAGTTTAGGGTATGCTCTCTTACTTATCAATACATAAGATAAAAATCAATAATCATGTGTGTTCCTCCTATTTAAAATTTATGAAAAATTCAACGTCTTTGAAAGCTGTCCTTCTACCTTTGATTTTTCTCCTAAACTCTTAATCATAAATTTAACTCCTTTACTTCTGTTTTTTTCTTTCTAGACATGCCAGAAACTGAACATAGGGTCTCACACCTATAAGCTTATCCAGTGCTCCATTACTTTAACTTTCTTTAACTCTCACCTTGACATTTTGATCTTTATAATATATCTTTTTATTTTTTATTTTTTGGTTTTCATGTCACACCCAGTAGCGCTCAGGGGTAACTCCTGGCTCTAGGCTCAGAAATCGCTCCTGGTAGGCTCGGGGGACCATATGGGATGCCGGGATTCAAACCACCATCCTTCTGCATGCAAGGCAAACACCCTACCTCCATGTTATCTCTCTGGCCCCATCTTTACAATATATCTTTAACTGAACATAACCAAAGGAAAGCTATTATCCCACCTTATACTATCACATGATTTTCATACATCTCCTCTATTTAATAAAAATAAATTAACATTATTAATAAACTTGTCAAGTCTTAATTCTGTTGTCATCTAATATTGTGCAATTTGTTCAATATTGTTTCCAATATTATCTTCAGTCTAAGAAATTCTGAATATACCCATTTCTAAAATTTTTATTTATGATGGTGCAGGCTGTGCACTGTATAGGTATAGAAATAGACACCATAGATATATTAATTTCTCAATAAAAATTTTGTCATGTGGACTAAATATTTTCTCCACCCAAAACAAATATGCTCTTAGAATATTTTAATAGAATTGAAATATTTTGAGGACCGTATGACTTTTAAAAGTTCTTATAATGATGCTATGAGAATAAACAGTGATTCTATGTACATCTACAATTCTAGTTTAAGCCACTAAACTTATCTACTATTTTGCACAATTTATTTTGTTGTCTCTGATAATTTGCTATTCCAAATTAGTTCTTTCCGGGGCCTGAGCAGTGGCGCTAGAGGCAAGGTGTCTGCCTTGCAAACACTAGCCTTTGATTCCCCCAGCATCCCATATGGTCCCCCCAAGCCAGGAGCAATTTCTGAGCACATAGCCAGGAGTAACTCCTGAGCGTCAACAAGTGTGGCCCCAAAACAAAACCAAAACAAACAAATAAGTTCTTTTCTTCATGTTCCATTCTTACCTTGTGACCTTATACTATGTCAGAAAGCTTTAAGATACCATCTTTGATCATGTAATAAGGTATAGAATTGATCATTGATCACCATATCTTGGCCTCATACTTCTAGTACTAAATCTATTGGCACTAACTAGCTGGAGAGTCAACAATGTCAGATCCATTTACATTAACTGCTTTGAGATTCTTTAACTAAAGAACTATTTCCCAAAATAAAAAATATGCTACAAAGAATCAATTTTTGTGAGAACAATTAAAAGGAAAATTTACATCATCATTGCGTGTTAATAGAACAGTCTCTACTCTGCCAGTCCCTTAGGTACTTTGAATTTATATACACTAGTTTTCCTGAGTTTACTTTTGAACTCTGCTGTCACTGTAGCCAGTGATTCATGTAACTGTAGTAGAATAATCACCTTCATACAAATAACAATTGAATATCTAAACCTTCAAATTTTTACTCAACTTGACAGCATCAAACAGGTCTAGGAAAAAGATGTTTTAGTAGAATAAGTTGCCTCTTAGGACAGAACTCACTACACATGATGATGAAACAAAATTGCACTGATGAAAAGGGAACTCCTGAGCAGAGCCTATTGGTAAACTGTTTCAAAATTAATTCATTTGGGCATTAATTATTCTCTTGCTTGCTTGCTTCAAACATCAAACTCTCAATTTAAAGCTAGAGTAAATTCCTATGAAATTCCCATACTGTATAAGCAACAGAACTACTCTATGATACGACTTCACAAAAGACTCATTACCAGTATTTGAAACCAGAGTCTGAAAATTTGTAGTTACTGGGCATGAGTATGTCACCAAGTTAACCTTCTTACTGTGATGGGAAGCAGACTAGCTCTGCTTGAAATACCATAATTACAGCACTTGATGAAAAGTGGTGGACAACAGAAATGGAGTTCAAAATTTCAAAGACATCAGCTAGACAGAAAGCCAGAAAATCTCACTCTAGACACCCTAGTGAAAAATGAGGTGATAGGGTCCACAGTACATATAAGCACTGTGTACCTTATGATCCTATCAACAATTTTAGTTGAGCTAAAAAGGGCAGCAGCCCTAAGCAGAGATTTTTATTATAGGACTAAAAAAGAGATTCACTGGCACATGATGAGTGAGTCAATATAAACTTTCTTCCACTCAGATTCCTGGGTTATAGGCTCCAGAGAGGCACTGAAGGTGTTACTAAAATAGAAACTTGACTTTGATCTAGTTGTCTCTCTGCCACTAACCAGAGCTGTCTCTGCATCAATCAGAGCTGTCAGCCACTATTAGTGATGTTTACTAATAATTTATGCATTAGAGATCTATGGAGAAATTGTTATCCATCTAATAGGATTGTGATTTCAGATATTGCTTAGGCAGAACTTCAGATAGCCTCCTTGCTTTATTGTTCTTGGGTAAATAGACCCATAAATACATATGGTGGCAAATTAGAAAAGACAACACAATTGTATTGGATGTGAAACATGTAGATCTGGTGCCACAAAGACGGCATGACATTTCTAATTCAAGTCACAAGGCTTTGTAGGCTTTAGTTTTTTTTTTTCAGCAAATAGAAAACATTTATGATCTTTATAGATGTAATCTATGAGAATAGAACAATGAAGTGATAGGTGAATTATTACATTGAGAGTTTATTTCCTCATTTATTAATAATATTTATTAATATTAAACCATGAGAATTACATCTCTGAAAGGTAAAAAATAATACGTGGATTCAGATTTTATGGAACCTTTATTAGTGTATAGATAGTTAAGCAAATATCCTTAGAGTGCAGTTATTGTTAAAAATGAAGAAAGCACAGTGGGATACATTTCATTGTAAATGTGGTTTAATGAAGTACTGGTTTCACATATAGTTACTCAAAGAGTTCACTTAGTTGCTACATCTGTATGTTTCTGAATACTTACTTAGGTACTATGATTTACAAAGCTATTAATAATAGATATAGGCACACATATTTCAAGTTCTAATCTACATCAGTGTCAGTGTCCTTTTAACCATGTCTTCAGGTTCCCCAACCCCCTACCTTGTTTTAGTAAATTAATTAACTTTTTAATATTAATTTAGTTTGATACATGATTACATAGTTAATAATTTTACTTTAGACATCAACCTCCCCTACACCAACAAAGTATCCAAGACTCATAACCAATGTGTTTACATTACTACGAGTCAACTTTATTATTCCCCTACTTGGACTTCCTTCTTTCCTTGGAATTCTCATTTCTATAATTTAGGACCAAGATTTAACATGTAATGGGATTTAACATCAAATGGGATAAAGATGGCCTCTTCAACTATTTGTGTAGGGACAATTGGATAACCACATGTAAGACAATGAAGCTGAATCCATATTTCACACCTTACACAAAAGTCAATTTAAAGAGGATTTAAGATTTTGAGATTAGACCTGAATCTATAAAGTACATTAAGAAAACCATAGACAAAACACTCTAAATATCTAGACCTCAAAGGGATCTTCAATGATATAATGTCAATAGCAGAAGCTACAGGATCAAAAATATGATGAACAAAAACAGCATGGTATTGAAACAAAGACAGACCAATGTGTCATAATGAATGTATCCAGTGACAAATTCCCAAGTATATAGTCAACTAATTTTTGAAAAAGGAGATTTAACATGAAATGGGATAAAGACAGCCTCTTCAACTATTTGTGTTGAGACAATTGGATAACCACATGTAAGGAAATGAATCTGAATTCATATCTCTATTTTATACTCTTAATTACATTGTATATATACTCTATATACAATAGATGAATGAGGATATTTGTCATTTTTCATTTACTTCTGATGTATTCACTTAACATTCCATTCTAGTTCCATTGTAGTTGTAGCAAAGTTCATGACTATTTTTCCATGTGACTGCATAGTATTCCAATATGTAGTGACATCAGAATTATTTTCTTGAGTATTTCTATTTTGTTACTTTATTTAAACACCATGAATTGCATGATTGTTCATAATAGAATTGTTTTGTTTTCCTAATAACTGCATGTTATTTCATTGTGTAGATATACCACAGTTTCTTTATCCACTCATCTGATCTTGAACTTGCTTCCAGATTTTAGCTATTGTGAATCATGCTAAAGTGAGCATGGAGTTCAGGTGCCTTTGCTACATTCTTCTTTTGGCTTCTAGATTATGTTCCTAAGAGTAGTGTTTCTGGGTCATATGTGACTCCATTTCTTGTTTTCTGAGGTTAGGCTCCATTATAATTTGTGAACTCTTGGAACTCTGGATGCCATGAAAGTTTGTATTACTATCAAAATCCAATAAAAATTATCATTACATTCCACTTTGGGTGCTAGGAATATAGCTGAGTGGTAGAACATATGTCTCATATAACCATCACATGTATGAGGCCTTGGGTTTCATCCATGGCAATATGCACACACACATCTATTACCATTTAATAGCCCATGTAAAGAATTAAATATTAGAAACTCTGTTAAGTTGGTCACATAAATCAGAAAGGGAACTTTGAATAAAGTTTAGCTTCTTTCACTTATTCAATATTTCTTTACTCCCCATAAATAATAAAGCAAATATATAGTTATGCTACCATTTTGTCTGTTTCTTCTATCAAAATATACTGTTATTTTCTAACAATACTTTATGGTCCTCCACCACCGTGATCATCAGCTGTTGCTTGGTGAGCCTATTGCTGGTGTAGCACTATGAATTATGACCTCTCTCTAAATTCTTTGCTGAAAAATTAACTCCTGTCTTTAATGATCATGTGCAGTTTTGGTTATCTCTGACTAAGTTACAGGAGCTAATCTCATAGCCTAATCTCAGTGGAAAAAAACTGCTGGAGTAGCCTGCAGGGTAATAACAATAAATAATATCACTAAAATATTTTGGCAAATGGAAATTTTAATGAAATAAATTAAGTTAACTTATATCCTTTATAATAGAGGACAGCATGATGAATATTTCATATATAGATTGTATTTAATTTTCTGTATTCCCTGCTTCTTGCTGATGCTCTGGATGTCTGAAGGAGCAGAGAGGTTAGGCATGGACCTTAGAAGCTGGAATTTTCTATATGGTAGGGATTACTTTGGATGCTCAAATCATCTTTTTAATATTTTGGAGCTACACTTAAGTTTTCTCATTCTGTATATTCAATTTTGTAAACTTTAAACATTTGTCAAGAATCTATGGCATCTCTCTAAATTATTGTGTATGTAGGATTTTGTGTTTAGAGGATTGTGCATATAAGATTTAGGAGTGATAGAGTTCTGAGAGAGGAATGGTATATGAACCTATGGAGATAGGTTTGCATTTGCTCTCATGTGACTCAGTATAGCTCAAATCTCCTGTTGTGCATTAGAATTGATTGCTATTAGATTCCTCTATGATCTGCTCAATGCATGATAACCTCAGGATATGGAAAGGCATTGTAAGGCTTTATACCTGGGTTTTAAAGTTTTTGAATACTTTTGCTACTTCTACAGTTATTTTACATCTTCTTGATATATATGCTTTCTTCTTCTCAGCCATTAAAATTAGAGTTCATTGGTCCTAGGTAATCTAATTTGTTTTTCATTTAGACTGCGTGCCTCAGTCCTAAACATATCTAAAATCTCATTTAACATTCTTTTTCTGGTAAATCATAGGCATATATCTACAACTAAAACTTTATTTCTAGCCTCTGGCCCTGGATGTTTAGCAACTTACTAGACTGTCTGTATTGGAGGTCCTATGTTAGGTTACTCCTTGTACCTCTAAAATCAACTCAATCTTTCTTCTAAAGTTTGATTTTCTGAAAAAAAAAAAAATTCTCTGAGTGACACCACCATTCATTCATCGAGGAACATTTTTATCAGCATAGATACCTTCCATTTCAATAGTCCCTTACCTAATCTATAACTAGCTCCATTTTATGTACCTTATAAATGCTTCTGTGGTCTATTTAATTACTTCCATTTCTACCATATCATATTGCCTAGGCCAACAATATTGTATCTAGTATACAATCTGTATCTAATCTAATATTAGATACAACAATAATAATAATCATATTACAATAATAATCTAATCTAATATTAGATACAATATGTATCCAATATAGAATCCTGTCCAATCTTTTTATATATTATAAACAGTGATTAATTTTAAAAATTTTAGAAAAATGTCCTACTCATTTGAAGATATGTACCAAAACATTTCTTTTTTTTTTTTTTTTTTTTTTTTGGTTTTTGGGCCACACCCAGCATTGCTCAGGGGTTACTCCTGGCTGTCTGCTCAGAAATAGCTCCTGGCAGGCACGGGGGACCATATGGGACACCGGGATTCGAACCAACCACCTTTGGTCCTGGATCGGCTGCTTGCAAGGCAAACAACGCTGTGCTATCTCACCGGAAAACATTTCTTTATAAAAGAGTTTGATGTTTTGTATTCATTTAAAAATATCCAAAAAATTAATGGGCAGGAAATAAGACCAATAAGAAAAGCAAGATGTTGACTAACATTGATGCCGAGTTACAAATAAAATGTTTTCATTATACTTATTTTTATTCTTTATTTTTAGACTTTCTGTTTTAAAAAGTCAGTAGGAGTAGGGAAGATATTTTAAAAAGTAAGAGCACGGACATGGCATAAAATTCTGAGTTAAATCTCTGGAATTAATACTGACTGGTAGACCTAATGGCTTTTAGGATCACACAATTTAAATCAGGATCTTATTGCCATGTTTGAATACTGAACTATCAGCCTTGTATAGTTGCTGACTATTGCTAAAAGTTGCTCTCAGGCCCCTGAGCAGTGATAGAGGACCTTTACACTCCTCTGAAAAAAGTCAAAACACAGTAATTAATATGCTCCCACCTTACTTAAAACATATTTTGGCTTTAACTGCTCATAGTATCAAGATAATATTTATTAATAAGAACTTAAGCTCTAGTATATTCTTATCTTTATTGACCTTTACAAAATCTTTATACACACAAAATATCTGATCTCAGCTTTCTCTCTCTACCTCTATGTATGTGTCACTTGATTTTATATGGCATGTTCATGCCTAACTGAAGACCAAATATACCCTCCCTTTCTATGACCTGATAAAATAAATCTAAAACATATTCTCAAAACAGCAGTGCTTTTAGGGTACATGTCATCAATGCTGTCTTTTTGTTTTAAAAACCATTCTGATTAGCCATAAAATTCATAATTTAACACTTGATTCCAAGTCTGGTTTTTGTTATCATGGTTAGTAATTATTCGTTGACTGAACTAATAAGTGAATAAATAGGTATGAAGAGTGTTTTCAATTGCTTTCAGATTGTAACTTAATTGAAAAATTCCAAGATCTATTATTACAGCAGAATTACAGGGAGTCTCTTATGGCATTGGTTTGTTCACACAAAATTTCTATGGACCACCAAGATACTGTCACTTGGTTCTGTTTCATAGTCTAGAATGTGTAAATAGCTGAATGAAGACATATCAATGATAAGCATACAAACATTCTTGAGGCTGGATCAATAGCACAGTGGGTAGGGTGTTTGCCTTGCACAAGACCAAACTGGGTTTGATTCCTGGTGTACCATATGGTTCACTGAGTCTGCCAGGAGTAATTTTTGAGCACAAAGTCAGGAGTAAACCCTGAGTGCCACTGGGTGTGGCCCAAAACCAAACAAAAAATACAAACATTCTCACTGTCAACTTTAAGATCTCATGAGTTTCTGATTGATTTCTATTTTTATGCTAATTGGTTCTAGGGACTCAGTGCCTTTTGGAATGCACCTCTCCTTGTCATTTAGTGGCCCAGATTTGAGCTATAAAACTTAGATAAGTATAAACTTGGAAAATTTCATGGTCTATTTCCCTAAATTCTTATTAGTTACTCATTTCAGTGTTCTAGATTCTCTACAGCATGTTTACCAAACTCCATGCTAGGGGATACTGATATATATATTATACTAGCTCCTCTATGTAGGTCCCTCACCTGACACCAGAGTTTATTGGTAGATTCTGTTATGAATGAATTGATCACTGGGTCAATGACCATGTGCTAGCCAAACTTTTAATATTTTCCTGTTACCTGTATTCTTTAACATAATCTTGTGTATGATTCTTTCTGGAAAAATTTAATGAAATTATGTCTAAATTGTGGTACTTTTGGCTGCATGCAAGACAAATGCCCTACCTGCTGTGCTATTGCTTTGGGCCCAGAACTAAAAAAATTGACTTTCTGCACGATCCTTAAAGTACACATCACTTAGACACACTCCGGTCTGTTAACCTGAGCCAACTAAACACATTTAAAAATATGACAGATTGAGTGGAAATAAAAAAATGATCAGGCTTAAACACCAAATCCAAAGCCAACTGCAACAGAATCGATACCCAATCTACAACAAGCTAGACACAGAAAAGACCACTTACACTAGCAGCCTGAGGGGGAAAGGAGAGGCAATATGGGATGCATGCTGGGAACAGGGGTAGAGGTAGGACAACATTGGTGGTGAGAATGCCCCTGATTCAATGTCACTATGTATATAAAATACTACTGTGAAAGATTTGTGATCCACTTTGGTCAAAATAAAAATTATTAATAAAAAAAGATGACAGATCGAAGTCTTGGTGACCAAGTATAGTATCTTTATGAGGGAGAAACTCCTGACCAACTGCCAGCTTGTTAGAAGCCTATTGAAGTTGTCTGTCCAGGTGGCAAAAATACTCAGTCACATACAACAGCAGATGACTAAACTCTACTTCAACCTCATTTTATCCTCTAATGTCAAAAAATTGAATTAATCCTTTGAGTTAAATACACCCATTTATTATTTCAGTAAAATTGAAAGTCTGGTAGCCATGTCTGAATCTGGCCAGCTCCAGAGATTCATTTTCTTCTTAAAAGATAATTCAATGAAAAAATACAGGTACATTGGCCACACAGCTGTAAACTGGCAGTCTCTGGAGGAGAAAACAGGTCAAGTCCTGCCAAAGACACACCTGCTGCACCCATTACCCACAATTACCTCTTCACCAATGGCCCTGCTTTACCACTCCTCTACAGCTCTCTGCAGAGACATCAATCAGATATAAAACTCCCAGGTATACCAGTATTGGGACTATTATCACCAGGACTTATATGGAGTGAGTGTAGGCACCCTCTTCCCACCTTTTCATACTTTTCATAGCCTCGCAGCTGAAAGCATGCCCCCCAAAGCCACAGTATCAACAATAGTGCTTGGAATTCCTGGTCAACTTATTTTTGTTTAATTCTGTCATCCACATAGAAAACACCAATTTATATGCAATTGTATATCTAACACCGCTTAATGTTCAGAAACAAATGAAGTTATAAATGTCAATCAGCAAAACTAGCAATAAGAGTATACTAAATCTTCTGAACAATGACTTTATTAGATACAAAAATTTCTGCATATTTGCTTGTCACTGTACTTTTTTCTCTTTCTTTCTTTCTTTCTTTCTTTCTTTCTTTCTTTCTTTCTTTCTTTCTTTCTTTCTTTCTTTCTTTCTTTCTTTCTTTCTTTCTTTCTTTCTTTCTTTCTTTCTTTCTTTCTTTCTTTCTTTCTTTCTTTCTTTCTTTCTTTCTTTCTTTCTTTCTTTCTTTCTTTCTTTCTTTCTTTCTTTCTTTCTTTCTTTCTTTTTCTCTTCCCCCTCTCTTTCTCCCTCTCTTTTTATTAGCATTTTTCTTTCTTTATTAATGTCTTTATTTATACAGTTTTATCTTTCTTTTTAGTTTTTGGGTCACATCAGGTGGCACTTAAGAGTTACTCCTGGCTCTGTGCTCATAAATCACTTCTGGCAGGCTCTGGGAACCATATGGGATGCCAGGATTCGAATCACTGTCTATCCTGGGTCTGCTGTATACAAGGCAAATGCCCCACCACTGTGCTATCTCTCTGGCCATCTTTTCTTTATTGTCAATAATTTTGTTTCCACTTACCTGAAAACAAATGTATTATGATCAACTTGTCAACTATGTGAGTCATGCCCTTTAAATGAAATTTTAAAAATGAGGGTGTGTGATGACTAGACTAATATTGTCTGAGAAGAACAGTTTTATAGATGTCAATTTTTCCCCTGGTCTGAACTTTTCAAGTTCTGCCCTTGACTAAATGGGGGATTTTTCACATGTTGCCAAGAGCTCAGGAGCCTTTGAGCTTCAGTGAGCTCTTGTTAACTGCCAGCACTCTCCAACCTTTCTGTCTGCTCTGCACAGATTTGCTATTGTGTTGTCTAAATTAGCGACCCATTTCTCCAAACTCTTCATATTATCCTCTATATTTCTCTTCACTTTTACTCTTGTTAAAAAAAAAAACAAAAACCAGTCACTGGAGAGAATCTTGGAAACACCCTGTTCTGTATTGCTAACAGTGAACCTTTACCCACATATTTTCCAGTATTTCCTCCAAAGTCTGATTCCTCCAAATGAGAACCAAACCCAATCTAGTGGAACTCTAGTGGACAAATTTTTATTTATAAAAAATAAAATGAGGGGCAAATAACTGACATATTAATGGACCCTTCAAACAAAGGCTATTTTCCAACAATGCTTTATATTTGTATTTATTTTTAGAATGTCTTCCTGCTGCATTTACTATAATTCTATATTTTTTGACAAGGTTCATGGATAAGAGGAGAAAGGAAAGATTTAGAGGGAAAAGAAGTGGCAGTTTATTGCAAATAAAGAGAGAAAATAAAAGCTTCTACCAAAGATAAGAGACAAGGTGCTCAAGTTACTCTTGTAGTGACATATCTCACCTCTTGTGACCTGGATTCTCCATTGTTTTGTGCTGGTCTACTGAGTCATAAATAGGATGCAATCTTTAATAATCAATGGCTGTTTGGACTGACAAGTAAGACACAAAACCCTGTATGGCTGTAACAATACAAATGAGAGGTAACAATGTTAAGGTGCTATATAGAAATCTTTGTTTTAATTTCTCCCCTTCGATAACTAAAGTGATCTTTGGCTATTCAGAAGAACTGAAGGGAGGTCAAATGTGGACTATCCTCTAGAACAGGAAATTTTTTAAAGATAATTTTTACTGTAATTAAATTGAAATACAAGTCTTTCACAATAATATTTAAGGTACATAGTGACAATGAATTAGGGCCTTTCCCACCACTAGTGTTGTTCTCTCTCCACCCCTGCTCCTAGCATGCATCCCATTACCTCCCCCTTTTCACCATGGACTGCAAGTTTAAGAGGTCTCCTTTGTGTATAGCTTGCTGTAGATTGGGTATTGATTCTGGTGTCATTGACTTTGGGTTCAGTGTTTAAGTCTGATCATTTTTTATTTACACTCAATGTTCATATGACTAGTTGTTCCTGATACCATCCATTTTTACTCCTCAAGTTAAGAGGGAGAACAAGATGATTTAAATTCTGTGGTCTGTTGGATAAAGAAGAGAAAGAGAGAAGAAAAAAAAGCTGGGAGGAATCTATCTAGAGCAGTGGTCCTCAAACTATGGCTCGCAGGCCACATATTGTATTTGTATCTGTTTTGTTTCTTCATTGCAAAATTAGGTATATATGCAGTGTGCATAAGAATTCATTCATAAGTTTTGTTTTTACTATAGTCAGACCCTCCAATGGTCTGAGGGACAGTGAACTGGGCCCCTGTTTAAAAAGTTTGAGGACCCCTGATCTAGAGGTTATAAATATCAATTCAGAAGAAGAAAGGAAAAATAATGGAAAAATAAAAACAAAAAAGCAAAACAACAAACAAACAAAAATCAAGCAATGAGTAAAAACTCAGCAGCAAGAACAAAAATATCATCACCAAAACAACAACCACAAGAAAGAAAAGAAAAAAATTGAAGGGCTGGTGTGGCAAGGCATTGTGGTTTTTTCTTTTTCTTTCTTTTTTTTTTTTTTTTTTTGCAGAGGCACAATAAGTATTGGGGGAAGTTAGAGGGAATTCCCTTGGCCTAGGAGATACAGAGTTTCTACACCTTTGAAGCATGCTGTCGTGGGAGTAACTACAGGCTCCATACAAGCTCATTATCAAACCCCAAGGTCTTTTTATAGTGCCAGAACACTTTCTGCTTAGTTGTGGATGACAAAATCAGTCCTCTGTAGCTAGAGGTCTTGGTATTTCAATAAGTCATAGGACAAAGTCTAGGGTAGAGTCTTTCTTTATGGTTCTAGATTTGCTCCCTTATATTTGTTGTAATCAGTCTTCTGTAATTAGTGATCTTGATTTTTGCATAGATTCTAGATCGAAGCCTAGGATAGAGTCTTTCCTTATGGCACCAGAAGTTCTGCTCTGTCACGGTTTTCAAAGTCAGAACTCTGGGATTAGAGATCTTGGTTTTTGTACAAATCCTTAGCCAAAGCCTAGGATGGGATCTTTCTTATTGGTCCCAGCAAATGTTCTGCTCATTCATGGTTGTCATAGTTCATCTTCTGTAATTAGTGATCTTGGTTTTTGTACAGATCAAAGGATGGTGTGTCTTCTGATTGTATCTTACTGTTAGTTGATGAGATAGGGCAATCTGCTCTTGGATTAAGTTTTTGCTATTTCTTTATTGTCAGGTTGTTGTTATCAACTTGTCACAAGTTGGTGCCAGAGCGTTATTAGGAATTTCCCAGAGGGAGTTTTGTTCCTGGTGCTGTTGTAGGGAGCTGTGTTGAATCTTTATTTGGAATCTGGGGTTCCAGATTGGATGGTCCCTGTTTGATCATATGGAGTCGGTTCCTCATGACACATGAGAACAGGGACCTTTTGGAAGTCTTTTCTTAGGTAATCATCATTACCCCTCCTTGATGCTGTCTCTTTAGCAAGAAACTGACAGCTATTGACATTTTTCTATATGTCATGCTAGAAATAATTGCAAATCAGAAGTTATAAAAAACAATACATACAAAGTGTAGTAAAAATCATGCCAGATTTTGTAAATGTCAATACTAGGCCACCTATGCAGAAGGATTAAAGGACAATTTACAATTTTCTTTATTTATTACTCTTTAGTTCAACATAAACATAAACTTATCTCTTATGCCATACAGGCAAAGATCCCCAAGATAAACATACATTTGCCTTCATTGAAGTGAGTAATTCTTTGTGCCTATGAACTCTAGTCTCTCAGGACTGCCCATACAGCCCTCAGTGCTCAGCTCTTCCTAAATTAAAGACTTTAATATAATACCTATGACAGTAAATTGATGGGTGTTTAAACAAAAAATTCTTTTTCTTCACAATAAATCCTAAAATTTGCCTAACTAGATGCCTCACCTTAGATAAATAGTTACTCTCTATGAATCTTTGATTCTACATTTATCACCATAAACCACCACTATGGTTTTTATCGTATTAGGTGAATTTTGAACTTTACTATGACAACAAAGACAATCCAGGTAACGTAGCATATGGCATAAAGTAAGTAGGGAAGGATAGATGGAAGACAAAAGTGAATTGTTTCATTCACAATATGAGCTTATTCTGTGCTTTTTATATCAAACATTCTTTGTAATGTCCAGTGAATGAATTAAGTGCTTTAATTTCAAAGTGCTTTATTAAAAAGTACTTTTTCCTATAGATGAACAGTTTTTAAATAAATTGCTCTCCAACTGGAAATAGTGATATCTGATGGATTTTTTCAAGCATGTATAAATTATCATAGGTTTTAAAATTCATTATATAAAAGTAGTCAAAATTTTGTGTTAAAGTGAATGGAGATCCACTGAATAAATTGAAAGAAATTGCTGAGCAGGCAAATAAAACCCCATGCAGATTGATTTGAAAGTTTGGCAATGCAACACTGCACAGAGGTTCAAAGGTGGTTTGGCCTTACTCAGAGCCAATTCTAGCATGAATGGTATCTTCCAGTCCAGCTCCTGGGACTTGACTCAGTGGTCACAGAAGATCACTGGTCCATATAACTCTCAAACTTTCTGGCAGCACATTTTTTTTCATTGGAGTGGTGAATTGAGATCAGTGTTTTTATAGTATGCTACTAATGAATGCGCAGGAAAATTCTACCCTTTTCTAGAATTAATAAATTTTGAAATAGGAATTTGGGATGCAGGCAAATTAAGAGCTTAATTAGAGGAAAATGGAAAGGTAGGTAAAACTTGTTGGTTACTATTGTCCTGTTTTACTCTTCCCTCTGGGTACTCCCTCCTCTCTAGTTGTGCCTATCACTTTTGAATCTTCAAAACTCTCAATTCTGCTCTGCTAGCTTTTGATTCTGAGATAGGATAAGAAGATAAAATATATACAAGAGTAGTAGCAGGAATTCATGACTTCATTTCAACCAGGGACTCATCTTAGAAATAGAAACTATAATACTTGGATCACATACTTAGTGGGAACACTTAATTCATCCTTGTTTTCTGGTTCTTGGTCTATATGCATTGGTAAGATATTTTGGTCTAAGTTGTGTGGAAAACTGAGGAGATTTTGTTAAGTCCCACCCCATAGAGTCCTACTGATAGCATCAGATATCTACTTCAAAGACAAGGTCATAATTCTTAATTCCTCTTGAACATTTTTTTTATAATTTTTATTGTGAATTACAAATCTTTCACAATAATATTTAAGGTACATAATGACAATGAATCAGGTCCATTCTCACCACTAGTGTTGTTCTCCCTCCACTCCTGTTCCCAGCATGCCTACCATATCTCCCCCTTTACTTTTCCCTACTTTCCAGGACAGAGCTTCATACAAGTATGAATTGCCCATATTGTATGATTTCCCATTTTGCATATTCAAAAGATTTTAGAGCTCTATTGTATATTTATGTATCCACTAACTTTTTTAGTATATCTCTAGTTAATTATTACACACTGATTATTTTTTGTCCCTTCCTTAACACTAAAAAATTTGTATGTTAATATGCTAGCCATTATTGTGATGGGTCTTTGGGGGATGATTAAATTTAGATGAGGTCATGAGCATTAGCCCCGCATGGTAAAGTCAAAGCTCTTGTAAAAAGAGACACCAGAAAATGTTTTTCTCCAATTTTTTATCATGTGAGAACACACTGAAAGGCAGCCTCTATATTGAGGAAGGAAACTCTCACTTGGAAACTTGATCATGGGTTTCTGACTTTCAGAACTCAGAAAGAATATATGTAATTTAAGTCATAAAATTTATGGTATTTTTAAAGGCATCCTGAACTAATATTTTTCCTAGACTTGGTCTCATCCTTCTTTTCAATATAAGATGATTTAGGAATGAATAGATGAGAGAGAGAGAAAATACAGAAAGTATTAAAATAAGCTCTCATATGATAATCATAAGGGTATGATCTGAAGGATGCCTTTGAAGGGAAGCTGGAGAGATAGCGGTGTCTGAGCAAGGAATAAACCCAAAGCACAATTGGGTGTGGTCCCAAAGCAAAAGAGAAGGATATATAAATAAAAAAAGTATTAAAAGTCATGGTGGAATTTTTATCCTTTATTGATGACAAATAATCATTGCCTGTTGATTATTTGTGAAACTGGTAGGGAATTAAATTATCTAGAAAATATTGATCTTCTTGACCCCTTTCTAATAACTGGTAGTGATTATAGTTTCAACCAAAATTGACCAGTAAAAATCTATATAGTAAATTAACATATATATATGTGCTTTACTCTGATTTTCCTCTTAAAACACAGAGTTTTTGCTAATTTTAAATGGCATTGCATCTTCATTGGAGATTAACAAGATATGAAGCAATCCCAATATTTTAATCAGTGTTTGGGAATGATTCCTGCTGAATAGCAGAAAACGTGGTTCTTCTGTAAATCCATTTTTCATTTGTTTTCTCATTTGCATCCTTAGTTTAAAGAAAATTGACTTTTTAAAAGTGTGTGATAATTAATCTTCGAAAATACCGCAGTTGGTTGGTTTTAGTTATGTTAAAAATAGTCAGTGTATAGCCAAGCCAAATGAACTCTGCCATGGGAGGAGAAGGAATGACAGGGAGAAGCATGGTGGATTAGCATGTCCATGCTTTGGCATTAGGCAGTCTGCCAGTCCAGCTGGTGGGGAGGGATGAAGAGGTTCAAGACTATTTCTGTGCAGCTCCTTTAAGTGGCCTGAAATGCCTGTGCTCCTCTAAGGTACTTCCCATGTTTTTCTACAAGTGGAAAAATGGTCTATGCAATTTGTATTCACTGCAAAGCCAATCTGATGGATGGCTCAGAAGTGTGCTGTAAAAATTAAATGATAAAAGAATAAATTTCATCTCCAGCAATATGATACCAGATGGGCAGATAAACCCCTTTAGGTATAGACCAGATAAGAATTCTAGCTAAAATTGTTTAACAAGTATTTGTAAACTCAGATTGAACTGGCACTAAAAAGTGGGGGAACAAAGACTATAAATAAAAACATGCTATCCTACAACAGTAAGCAAAGCTTAGAGCTGATGATTATTCTGGGAGTATGTCCTTCTAGGAAAACTTGGCCAAAAGTATACCCTTCTCTTTTGTTTTTGGACCACACCCAATTGTGTTTAGGGTTTATTCCTTGTTCAGACACCACTATCTCTCCAGCTTCCCTTCACAGGAATCCTTCAGATCATACCTTATGATTATCATATGAGAGCTTCTAATTCCCTAACGTCTGATTTTCAAATAAAGGTGTGTAATAACTAGGTGAGTTTTTTTTTTTTGGTGACCTGAATAGCATGGAATTTGAATTGAATTCTATTGCATTAAAATTTGATCCTGAGAATTCAGCGAATTTGATAAATGAAGTAGAATGTAACCTGTTCTGAGGAGAATTGTCTGTCTCTGCATTAACTTTGTGAAATGAATAGAAAGTTGCCCCCCAAATTTCTATTTTTATATTTACTCATTGGGTCTTATAAGCAAATTCATAACACCTGTGTACAAAAATGAAAAGGAAAACAAAAAAAACCCACACAAACACATAATGTTTCTTAGATTTGTAGTGCCTAGCAGAGCATGGCAGATGTAAATGTAAATCCTCTATAGAATGACCCATTGAAAACTAAAGTTTCACATTAGTAAAGTTAAGGGTTCAATAGACTGTAGCTCACCATAAAAAATCACCAAATATTCAAGAAAAAATAGTAGACAGAAAATTATATATTCATATATATATGAATGTATGAACATGGTTTCAATAATCAGAGGATGTAACACAAGTAACACTTGTATATGTATATATGTAACACATGTATATGTGTTATATATACATGTAATAAGTTTCATATAAAACTTATTGACATTTATTGATTGAATTTTGGATCACATCCATTGGTCCTCAGGATTTACTACTAGTTCTGTACCCAAGGATCACATCCTGGCATAGATTAAGTGATTGGTTGTGGTACTGGGCATTGAAGCAAAGTCAGACACTGACACTATATAGTACCCACTGTACTATATCTTTTAATCCTGACTATTTGAAATCCTGGTTAGACCCTGAGCAGTAGATTTGCACAAAGAAAAATTAATGTTCCAAGAAGTATAATTTAGCTGTACTTCAGAGTTATCAGATTCAGAAGCATATTCAGAAGATAAGAATTATGAAAAAACATAAGAATAACAAAAGAAATTTAAAAAATATAAGCAAACTCTACCTCCAGAAGAGAATCAAAATATTAAAGAAGTTGAAGAATTAATAAAGTTAGATAATTATGAAGTTAGATACTTAGAAAAGTTCCA
Source organism: Suncus etruscus (assembly GCF_024139225.1). Lineage (NCBI taxonomy): Eukaryota > Metazoa > Chordata > Mammalia > Eulipotyphla > Soricidae > Suncus > Suncus etruscus. Next base: position 32,925,113 of record NC_064852.1, read on the forward strand.
GAAGAGAATTAGAGTTCTATATTATTTAGAAAGGTAGTATTCAATGTGATAATAAATGATAATTTGCCAGATTTGATTAAAATTGGGCACTTGGAATCCATCATCAAATTAGGGCTGTACACGAAAATATGAGGACATTTTTATCTATGAACATATATACCAGTTCTCAGCAATGAATTCCAAAATCTATTCAGCCATACATAATGATGACAGTTATCTATTAGTATAATATATAAACCAATCATTTCTCTTCTATATTTCTTTATAACAGTACATTTAGTTTAACAAGCATTTTCTATTATGAGCTTTAATATTCATATATCTAAATCCTGGAGTGACCTGGGTTCTTTTCATTTAGACTCAAGTAAACAACAATCTAAGGATCATAGACATCCTCATCAAAAAATATTTTTTTAATAAAAGAAACTCTTACCTCCAAGATGTTCCTTTGGTTATTCTCTTTCCTCCAGTCTTTGCCCATCATTGATTACCACTTGTTTTTCATTCTTAAATTCCTCCATCAAGAAGCTTTTCCTCTTCAAAATCCTCTCTCACCCAGATATCAGTTACCTATCCACCTTCCCCTTTCACTAGACTTATAATTTTCTGTAGGACAGCTACTATGTCACATTCAATGTCTATGACCTTTCCTCTCTCTATTTCTAGTTTTTTGGGAGATGGACTCATTTTTGTTGAAAATTTATTAGTTGTAGGCACAGGCTCCAGCTTTAGTTGAAAATTTCTCTGTAAATATTAATTGGGTAAGTGATTAAATGATTTAGTAGAGTTATATACAGGACAATACGTGATCCAGAAGAGGAAAAGAATGGCATCCAATCCTACAATCTGAGAGATAAATAGTGCTCAAGGAATGTTCTGAAATGACTCTTTTCTTTTTTTTTGTAAGTATAAGCATTTGTCATCTTGAGAGGAAGGACTAGAGTTTAGAGTAGTATGTTTGAGATAGAGACTACCATGATTAAAAGTTCCTGTGAAGAAGTCTAATCGAGTAAACTGAAGTTAAATGCATTTGAGCTGCATAAAAGTGTCTCTTGGAAAATCAGGATTTTAAGACCTCTTTTGGTCAAGTCTCAAAGTTGGATCATTCATTTTTTTATTGAGGAAATTCCTGAAAAGAGTATACCTCAGAATTATTAACTTCAAAAGCTGTGAAGAGAAAAGTTCCGAGTGATGTAGAAGTAGACAAAGAGACAAATTGTAGACCCTGCAACCACTCAATTGAAAAATAACAAACAAAAAAGATAAACAACAACAATGTTCACTCTTTGAGCTGACTGATCTGACTAGAAAATAATAGGAAAATTCTTGTGATTAGCACTGAATTTGTGTTAGCACTTCATTGATCAGATTATACAGCTGTTGACACTTTTTTGTTGTTGTTGTGGCTGAAGATCAGCAAATTATATTTGTGCCTTCCAGGGTCATTAGAGATGTGGCCACAACTCATGAACCATCTGGAGAAGGTCATTATGACCAAAGGGATTTATTTTCATTAAAAGTCAACAAAAGCACAAGTCATTGCTCAGAAAAGGAGAGATCACAGCTACTCTAATGTATTTTGTAATTCATTTCTTTTTTGCTGTTTTATTATCATTTTGGCACCATTTGTTATTTAAAATCTGAAACAAAAAAGGGATACATCCTTATATCAATTAACTATGAAAATATATGTTAATCTTCAGGAATTTCATTTCGATTAAAATGAAAACTTCTGCAGATAATATTTCTTTAACATTTTGAATGGCTTTTGTGGAAATCAATGGCTAATTGTTTTTGGGAGTATAGTTTCATTGTTCACTCCTTCTCATTATCTTCTTTTAATATAATATTTATAAAAATGTTAATTAAATAAGCACAATCATTTCAACCATTATCTAATATTTAATTAACAATTGAATTATATATCTGATAGGGTAAAATGTGATTACATTAATTAATATAGATGTTCTAAGCAAATGTTTTCCTTGAGACATAATGATATTTTTCAATAAATATTTGTATTAGAGTCCGTTGGTTCTTAATGGCACACACCACTGCCTTTTCTGCCTTAATGAAGAATATTGTAGATAACATTAAGCAAACAAGGCCTGGGTAAGGAGTTATGTGTGCATCCAGTCCTTAGAAAGAGGTAAGATTAATGGAGGAGTATAATCAGAGTCCCAGGCTCCAAAATGAGATTCTGGTGAGATGTGGGTGTGGAAGCAAATGTTAATGCTAGTAATAATCCATAAAAGAAAAGGTAGTAGAACGAGTTCAGGAAATCCAGCACTCAAGCAATGACTCCCATCACACAAGCTTTCTGCTCCTAAGAAGGAATGCAGCTTAGTGGAGGAAGACCAAATAATGAGCAGCTGTCTCCCTCAGACCTCTCTGCTTTTATCGACAAGAACCAGGTTACACCCTGGGGTAGGAGAGGAATACCAAGTCAAGAATAATCCAATAATTCCATCATCAGATCATACCCTAGGGCGGAGTGTGAATATTGATTAGGGTGGGACCAGCAATCCAACAGAGGAGGCTGATAGCAGTAAGCATGAGCCTTTGGTAGACTTGGACTTAGCAGCATTGTGGGACAGCACATTGGTCTGCCAAGCATAGTGGTGCAGTCCTCAGGCATTTTGTATAATTCTGTTCCATGAAAGACTCTAGTGGAAAGTATTTCTTAGTCTGAATCAATATTAAGATGTCTAGAAAACTTGAACCACACTACAGTCTACCACATAGACATATTTTCTTATACTTTCTTGAGAAGCAGTGTGGTATAGATTTTAAGGGGATAGTATGTGAATTCAAACTTCCTACTTTCTAATTAAAATTTCAGGTTACTCACTGGTATATGGAGTATTTTAATATTATATTTATTTTAGAGGGTTTTCTTTGAAGATTTAATGAGTGACTTACATAGAATACTTAGAAGCAGCAAGTCACTGTATGAGGAGTCATCATTCCTTTCACACTAGTGTCTGGTTCACTAGCAGCAGTTTTGTCTAAATTCAAACCACTGGCATTCAATACACACACCTGCTTAGCACCAGGATCTGGAATAAGCATCAGAATACAATGATGAATAAAACAGACGTTTTTCCTCAAAAGAAATTAAAGTAAGAACGGGGGAGACTTCTGGCTATCAAAGCTGTGTGATCAAAGAATTAACAGGGGTTACAGAGATAGTATAACTGGTAGGGTATTTGCCATGCTTGCAGCCCACTTGGATTTGATCTCTAGAACCACATCTGTTCCCCCTAATCTACCAGTTGTGATCCCTGAGCACCAGTAGATGTGTCCCACACATAAAAGTAAATAATAGAGGAATAATTATTTTAGAGGCAATTAAAGAAAAAGGAAACTCAATCTGATTTAGATTTCTCAAGGTTCCCATGAAGCTGCTGATTTTGAGATAGAATTATAAGTTGTATAATTTTTCATGTGAATGAATACGGAGAGAAAAACCCAAAGAATAAAGACAGAAATTGTGTCCTGTTTCATCTTTTTAGTTTCTTTGAGTTAGCCATGAGATTTATGATTCTAGCTTATTATCAGTTCTCAATGTATGTCTGGAAAGAGTTGTTGCCTAATGGAAGTATCAAATTGGAGAATTCTCTCCTATTCTGGGAACTGGTGTTCTGATGTGCAGCAGCATATGAACTAGCATTTATGGACCATGGCTTCTCTCCAAAGGTGGAGTCTAGATTTTGTGCATCATGGTAGTTATGTGATGAATTTCCGGCAAAACTAAATTTTAAAATGTTTTCATGTTAACTTTAAGTTTCTAGTTTCTTGGAACTTTTTGTTTGGGAAGAAGTGGAATGGCAAAAATTGAGACAATTTATGAATTTCAAAATATAAGAATCTCTTTTGTGGGAGAGGCTGTAGAATGGGAGAAATAGTTGTCACAATCACCTTCTCTGTTTCTTCTGCCCTTTGTCACTTGCCCGTCTTTCAACATGCTTTCACAGCATGAAATGGATTTTTTTTAAATCGGTTTCCAATTCATTAAAATTAAATGTGTCACATCTTCAAGTGAAAATACAATTTTTAGATGGAAAATGAAAACATTTTCCCTCCTATTTTGCTATTACTGTCCCTTCAGTCTCACAGTTGACAGTTTTAAGTTTAAAAGGCTGATATACACAGATATGCACAGAATTCATATTGGGTTCATTAGAAAGAAAGGGGTGCACATTGTTTTTTCTTGGGGAAACCAAACTATGTGAAAGAGCTCAAAGTCAACAGTTAGAACCACATTCCTGTTATATGTTCTTGTCAGGCTGAAGATGGCATCACTTAGATTTAATCAACTGGTACCAGCATGTCTATGGGCAATTTCCAAGTGCTGTTAAATAGAAATTGATGTGTACTGTTTCTAGGTTGGTTTTATTCCTGTCTCTGCTTCTACCTACTTACTCCTAGCAAAAGATTAAAACATGAACGTTTTCAATTTACTCCCAATTTTCTTTGTTGTTTTGGATTCCAGGCTTCATGATGACACTATCTCCTCTTCTGATCATGTAGGAATATTCTACATTTCTTTGGTCTTTAATTTATTGACCTAATCTCCTTAACAATTTTGGCCTTTGATATATTTAATTAGTTTATTTATTGACATAATCTCCTTAACTTGGTCCCACTTTTTCCCCTTATTTTATACTTGTTTATATAACTAAAGAATGGCCCTTAATTTAAAAAGTGCATTTTTATATAATGTTTTTCAGTTCTTGGGCCACACTTGTTGGTACTGAGGGGTTATTTCCTTGTTCTGAATTCAGGAATCACTCATAGCATGCTTGGGGAATCACATAGAATGATGGAGATCAAACCCTGATAACTCCATGCAATGCAAAAGCCCTACCCTCTGTGATATCCAACCCCACATCATGTCATATTTCAATGTATCATTCACCTGCACTTTTTAATAGTTGATCATGAATTCTTCCAGCTTATGATCACATAGTTGCACACCAGATTTGTAAAATAAAACATGATTTATATTTAATGGATAAAAGAACTCTTTAACACTTCTTAGCATGGCACAGTCTTCCTGTCATCTAGTCTCACCCACCACTCTAACATTTTTTATTTCCTCATAGATATCTTGTACATTGAACATAATTAACTACTAGAAACTCATCATCTAAGCTTTGCAGTTTCTTTTCCTATCCTTGCAAACATATTTTTTGCTGTTTAATTTTTCTTTTACTTCTAATCTCTCAATCAAACTATTTTAGCTCGTTTCTCTATAAATTTTTTATTGAACCACTGTGTCACTCACTTTTGGGCAGAAAAGAGCTCATTCAAAATGGTCAAGTTTATAGCAATGCTTAGTTATTGTATTGTATGCTAAGATGAAGAGTGGTGTGCATTTTGGATGAATGTTGTTTTTTTTTTTTTTTTTTGTCTTGGGGATAAATACCCAAAAGTGGAATTGCTGGGTTATATGAAAGCTCAATTCTGAGTTTACTGAGAACCCTTCATATTGTGCTTCACAGGGTTCAACTACAAAGCATTGCCACCAGCAGTGGATAAGAGTTTCCTTTTCACCACATCCCTGCCAACATTAATTATTCCCAATATTTTGGAAATGTTGTTCACTGACATAAAGATGATATCTCATTGTCATTTTGATTTGTAGTTCCCTAATGATAAATGATAAGGCATTTTGCATGTGCCTTTTGGTTATCTGTTGGTCTTTCTCGAGAGGTATCTGTTCATTTTTTTTCTCTCCATCTTTTGATGGTTTTTTTAGGTTAGTGGGTTTAACCTTTGTGAGTACTCTGTATATCATAATTATTAACCCTTTATCTGATGTGTTGAGTATAGATGTTTTCTCCCTCTCAGTTTAGTTGTGTTTTAGATTTAGAGAGGAAGGGAACAGGTGAGAATAAGGGTGTGGATCCAACTTTGATGAATAATGGGAGAAAAAAAGGTTCTGAAGGAAACTACTGATATATGAATTTTTTTTGTTTAGTTTATTTTCCAGGTGGTATACTGTAGCATTACTCTAGGAGTAATTTTTTAACTCTTGGTGATGACTACAGATTATTGGGTTGAATTTTGTATGTTTCAGACAGACTTTTTGGTCCTACTATTACCATTAAATTTAACATATTAATTTGTTATAGGGATTTTTATCTGTGCAAAGATTGCATATGTTAGCAATGTCTATGTAAATAAGCTTTATTCTTCCACTTTAAATAGAAAATGGAGTTTGAGGAGAAATTGAAGAAGTAATTTGGGAGAAAAGAAGTATAAAATAAGAAAAGGAAGTGTGAAATAAATCTCTGCCATGAGTGTTCTAAAGGTATTTTTGTACCTAAAAATCTTACCTTATTATGCAATTATCTTTTTAGTGTTTATCATTTCCATTGGACTATATATGAATGAGGACAGGAACTTTTTTCTAATAAGTAAGTCTGCACTTAGCAGAAGTCTGACCTTTAACAGGTATTAAGCAATTTTTCTAAGTAGTCAATTTATACTGTTGAGGAACAATTTATATCACTGAGAACACTTGACTTGTTCAATACATGGATTCAATTAAAAGTGTTCTTGATGTGTGGTGTGGCTGTGGAAAGATTCTTTTATTTACTCTTACTTTGAGTGAAGGATAATTGTACAAATTATTTTATTATCCTGTATAGAAAATACCAGCCAGATTAGATTTAGTTCTACATCATCTGCTTGTACTTTTGAAAGTGTTTGTAGTTATATTAACTACTGCAATTTGGGCCAATCATTATCAGTCTATGTCTGATTTAAATTGTATAACAAAGAGTTAAATGACTTACTCTAATCTATGAAAATGTTATCTCATATGTTCTCAGCGAGTAAAATGTAAGAGATTGGAGATATAGTACAGTGGGTAAGATGCTTGCCTTGCATGTGGCTAACTCGGTATCAACCTCAAAAATCACATATAATCCCTTAGGGATGCATGAGGAGTGATTCTGAATTCAGAGCCAGAAGTAACCCCTGGACATCACTGACTGTGGCCTAATATCATAAAACCAAGGACAAAAAATATTTTAAAAATAAGAATAAAATATAAGCCCAGGATACAGATGGCCATGTTCTGAAAATAGTGAGGAAGAATATAGAACTTTTCCTATTTAGTCCTCCGAGTTAGATGCCTAGAACAGATGGCAATTCTATGGAGAGGTGAGTCAATTGAGCTGGCCTTAGGTGGAAGAGAGTGGAACATTTTTTTTTTTTTTTTTTTTTTGGTTTTTGGGCCACACCCGTTTGACGCTCAGGGGTTACTCCTGGCTATGTGCTCAGAAATCGCCCCTGGCTTGGGGGGACCATATGGGACGCCGGGGGATCGAACCGTGGTCCTTCCTTGGCTAGCGCTTGCAAGGCAGACACCTTACCTCCAGCGCCACCTACCCGGCCCCGAGAGTGGAACTTTTGTGATAGAGCTAGTCACATTAGAATTCTTCAAACTATAAGCCTAGAGACCCAGGCTCCAGAAACATGAAGAGAGTAGTCTGTAAATACTGGGAACTCTGCTGGAAAATGTATAAAAAAAAGATCAGAACTCTTGCAAATACTGTTTATATTATAGAGCCTAAAAACATATAAGCCCAGGTGAAAAATAAAGGCAAAAGAAAGTCTGTTTAATAAAATAGTCTCAACACAGGTGAGAGTCTTTGTGATAATCTCTTAAGCATCTGTCTACACTACTTTGTTTGATCATCATGCAAATAGAGAAGGCATGTAAGATACCATCCATTCCCCAGGAATGCACACTATCATGAAGACCTCTTGACAGAATATTAAACCAAACACTTCTTTGCTTTGATTTAAAATGTATCAATCAATAACAAAGGCTATCTGCCTTTCAGATTCTTGTCAGAAAAAAATATCTCAAATTGTCATTTATCTGGTCTTTATCAGAATTTATTCTGAAAGAAAAAACAATTAGAAAGGTAGTCTCCAAGGACTGTTTTTTTAAGCTATTTTCTAAAACATTATTTCTCTTCCTATGTCATATTATTTGGAAACATTAACAAGGAATTAGACAAGTGTTCAGAGTTTTCTGATTCAAACAGTGAGAGATACCAAAAGCCATTAGTCCTTATTTATTTGTTTTATTATTATTATTTATCATTATCTAACATACCTGCCTGTAACCCTACTCCCTCTATGTGAGTGTTAAAAGACACAGATCTAAAGAAAATGTCGGCTCTAGTTTCTTTCTTCATGTTCTTCTTTTTCTAAGCATCAACCTTGGACAAAAGACAAGGCAGTAAACTTTGCACAAGTTAAAGATATTAGAAATTGTCTCTAAGATCCATTAAATAAAATATTGTCAGTGAAATAACAGAGAAAATAGTAGAACCAAACCAAACTGTAGACAAAAAATGGCAGAAGGCATATGGGGAAATCCTGAAGAATTTGGTAAATGATATTTGTACAAAAAAGGGTTGAGGAGTCAGCATCAAAGAACCATAATTGATTATATGATCATGCACCCTTGAGTCAGGAAGGCCACAAAGGTAAAAAGAAAGCAAACAAATACACACTTGCAAGGTATAATATAACACCTATTGAAATGTCCTATTTGAATTCAAGTTGCCAAAACTTTCAGATGAGAGACTTAATTATGGTTTTTAGCTTGTGGACTGTTGCCTCCTGGGATACTTTAGCTGCTTGCCATTCTTTTTGAGATCAGCTGTAGTGCTGGGTTGTTTCTATGTCAAAGTGTGTGTGGGTGTGGCTGCAGGCTACTGTTCCTTCAGTAAAAAAAATGGGGGGGGGATTATCCAGACCTTCCTCTATTAATGCATTTAAGCATGGAATAATAAATAAATAAAATTCAAATCTTCCCAGCCCCATTTAGAAAGCTCTGGGTCAGTCTGCTTAGGAAGATTAAGCTGCATCATAATTTTTTGTTTTTGATTTTTAGACTATACCTGGCTGTGCTCAGGCAGTACTCCTGGCTCTGTGATCAGAAATTACTCCTGCAGGTTTGGGGGGACTCAGTGGGATGTCGGGAAATGAATCGTAATGACTGTATGCAAGGCAAACACCTTACCTGCTGTGTTACAGTTCCAGCCCCTGCATCATATTCTTTCTGCATCACTTTTTTTTTTTCTTTTTTCTTTTTTTTTGGTTTTTGGGCCACACCCGCGGTGCTCAGGGGTTACTCCTGGCTGTCTGCTCAGAAATAGCTCCTGGCAGGCACGGGGATTCGAACCAACCACCTTTGGTCCTGGATCGGCTGCTTGCAAGGCAAACGCCGCTGTGCTATCTCTCCGGGCCCTCACCATTCTTTTTAGATTAGTTTTGGAGTTGGGTTGTTTCTCTGCTGGCAAGATGGCAGGTGGTGAGTAGGAGCTGCTGGGTTTTCCAGTTGCTTTCTGATATTGAAGGAATCTGTCCAGTCCCATTCCAAGAACACCCAGAGTTTTTAACGCATAGTCTGGCCCAGCAGTTTATTCAGATTGTATTGATTCAATAAAAAATAATCTGTTATATTTATATTCATTTTTGATGATATATATCTCCTAAAGAATTTTACAGCTATTTTCTGTTTAGTCACTCCAACAATTTTGGAAAGGAAGTAAAACTTAAGAGTGCTTTGATTCTGTGAATTAAATGTATAAAGCAAATATTATACTGGTAAGTAATGGTAGTTGAAGACTGGGAGGCAGGTTTTTGACTCAGCCCTGTTCTTATTCTTTTCCACCATACAGGCTCCCCCACTAAGACCCAGTGTCCCTGTCTGTATATGGGAGGATACAAGTAACAAAATTAGATCATTTTGAGTTTCTGCTCTTTTTGGGAGTCTGAACATTACCTCTGCAAACTTTTCTCAATTGGATATTGATATTAGCCACTTATATCAAAGGGCTGTGTTTCGTTTTTCCAATGTTTCAATTATATTCATTTAGTTGCTATCTGGTCTTTTCTTATCCATATTTTATCTACATTAGCACCATCGCCTGCATCTGAGCTCTCATTTAATATGTACAAGCAGTGTGGTCTGCCTGTAGATGTCCTTGAGGATGACATTCTTGAAGTTTCCTGTCCTCCCACATTGGATTACTTTGCTGCTCCTGTGGCCTGTCTCTGTCTGATCTTGTCAATGCTCCTAAGGAGATGTTCTTTATATTTTTGTAAATGTGACCTTTGTAATTTTTAATTGGTCTCTTTTACTAATGGAGAATAATTGCTCTTGCTTATCAAGCAATGTGTAATTTCACTTATACATATAAAAACACATACATATATACTATCCTATAAATATATAGTATAAGAATATATACTATATACATTTATATATACTAGGTATATATATAAATATATATTGTCTATATACTTATGAGTACTTCTGTTTATTCATCCATCATACATCCATTATTCTATCATCTTCGCACTTTCAATGCAAACTTAATAGGTGTTTTAATAGGCATCATATATATAATACAATATACATATATAATAGGCATTATAGGTAATTAAGTCCTGAAGTATAGATATAAAATACTTTTAAATATTTGAGTCATGACTTGAACATGACATATATAGGGAAAATGATCCATGTCTTTCTACTGTTCCTCATAGATTTACTAGTAAAAAAATATGTTTACTTAGAAGCACTAAATTTTAGCTATAAAAGTGACCTTTAAAAACCCTGGGTTCTACATTTATGGGATATTAAAAAAGATAGTACGTATTAATATCCAGAGACAATAGAGAGGAGAGCCAGGAGAATCAGTCTGTGGTAGGAAGTTTGCCATAAAGAGCTGGGGAGTGCAGTTAGGGCAGAGAAGGAACAACCAGGAGAATGATAATTGAAAATTTATCACTCTAGCCAAGAAATAGGTACTGAAAGGAGATATAGTGAAATGCAAGATACACTTTCAGTGACAATATTACTAACTGCAGTGTCTAAGAGGAAAATAAAAAGGAATGTAAAGAAGGATAAAAAGAGAGAGATAGAAAGAGACAGAAAGAGAAGAGAAATATTAGCCACCAAGGAGGAGAGGGTGGGAGAGAAACTGGGGACATTGATGGAAGGAAATAAGTACTGGTAAAGGGTGTTGTGCACTATATGACTGAAACTTAAACAAGAACAACTTGTATTTGTGTATCTCATGGTGATCTACTAAATAATTTATTTATTTAGAAAATAAGGATGCTAAAAAAAAGAAAATAAGGATGCTAGTGTTTTAATCCTCATTTTATAGTTTATGTATAAGTAATGATGTTAACTTAGCCTTACCCAATCAATGACTCAATAAGGATTGAAGCCTAGATATTTTCTAATTCCTAAGTCAATGTACATTTTTGTTCTCAAAAAATCATATTTTGGAAGAGAAATTAAAATAAGTTGAGTTTAATTATTCCTATTACATTTTATTGTAGGTACTGCTATAAATGATCACGTTTGATCCTTAAATCTCCTGGAAGTACAGTGTGCTCAAGTGCTTGGAATAGAGGTATAGAATTAAAATAAAAAGAATAAGTTTTTAAAGTGGTATGCAGGAAAAAGTTTCGCTTTACCAGTAATCACAGGCATACATCCTGTAACTTTCTGTGAAGTAGAAATATTCCATCACCTTCTATCTCACCTTTCTGTTCCTTGTTATCCAAGCATATCAAAGCTCATCAGCACTGTGAAAACTCACCTTTCTCTCCTGTATAAAGAAGCTATAATTGCTGTGAGTATTGAGCTTTCAACATCTGAATGCACTCAGATAAATGGAATCTAGTTGTCTGCAACCAAGTATTCAAAAGACGATTCCATTTCAACTAATAATGTTTGATTCATTAATTTAATCATTTTCAAACTTTTGAAGTGATTTTAGATTTACATATATGTTTTTGTTTGCTTTTATAATTTTTTTCTTTTCTTTTTTTTTTGGGGGGGGCACACCCAGTGACACTCAGGGGTTATTCCTGGCTATACACTCAGAAATTGCTCCTGGCTTGGGGGACCATATGGGAAGCCGGGGGATTGAACCTAAGCTAGTGCAGGCAAGGCAAACACCTTACCACTTGTGCCATCACTCCGATCCCCAATTTTATAATTTTTAATTGAATCGCCAGGAGATACACAGTTGTTCATGTTCAGTTATTCATCTTTTCACTAGTATCCTGATTCCAATGTCCCTGGTTTCCCTTCTGCCCTCTCATCTGATCCACCATCTTCCTGAGTCTGTAACAGAAAATTTTCTTAACCCTTGCTCTCTTTCCATTTACTTCTTCTAAGTTCTATAGTTTGCAATATGTTTTCTAAAGGGGCATCCTAGCAAATCATTTTATATCTTCTCAGCTTCTAGTTCTTAACTAGAGCTATCATTTCCAACTATCATTGTCATATAGTTCTTTCTCTTTCCTAATTACACTCCCTGCTCTTTGTGGCAATCTTTCTATCATGGATCAGTCCTCTTGGCGCTTTTCTCTATTATCTTTGGGTATTATTACCATACTGTCCCCAAAATGAGTATAATAATTCTGTGTTTATCATTCCCTCTGGACTCATTTTGCTCAGCATAATACTTTCTACGTTCTTCCACTTATAACAAAATTTTACGACTTAATTTTTCCTAACAGCTGCATAGTGTTCCATTGTGTAGATTTACCATAGTTTTTTTGTATACACTCATCTGTTCTCGGGCATTTGGGTTGTTTCCAGATTCTGGCTCTTTTGTTGCAATTAAATGGGAGCTCAGATGCCTGTATTGTGTCTGGTATTGTGTTCTGTATTGTGTCCCTAGGGTATATGTCCAGGGTAGTATTGTGAGGTCATATGGAAGCTCAATTTCTACTTTTTAAAGAAATGCACATATTGCTTTCCAAAAAGGCTGTAAATTCCTACATTCCTACCAACAATTAGTGAAAGGCCCTCTCTCTCCACATCTGTGTCAGCACTTGTTATTGTTCTTTTTGATGTGTGCCAGTTTATGTGATATGAGAAGAAACCCATTGTTAGTTTGATTTCATTTCCCTAAGGATTAGTGATGTGGAACAATTTTTCATGTGCTTTTTGGCCATCTGTATTTTTTCCTTGAGGAAATGTCTGTTCATCTTTTCTTCCAATTTTTGGATGGGGTTAGATGTATTTTATCTTGTTAAGCTCTATCAGTGCCATATATAGCTAAGACGTTAACTCCTTAGAAGATGAGTATTGGATTGGGTAAATAGCTTCTTACAATTGGTGGGCAGTCTTTGTATTTTGTTTTCCTTGAGGTGCATAAGTTTCTTAGTTTTATGTTGTCCCATTTGTTTATCTGTGCTTCCACTTGCTTGGTCACTGGTGTTTCATTCTTGAAGCTACCTTTAACTTCAGTGTCATCGAGAATTCTTCCTACATTTCACTCTGTGTACCTTATGGTTTCAGTTCTGATATTAAAGTCTTCAATCCATTTTGATTTGACTTTTGTGCAGGTTGTTAAAGATCTGAGTTCACATTTTTTGCATTTAGCTGACCAGTTTTTCAACAATACTTATTAAAGAGGCTTTCCTTACTTCAGTTCATATTTTTAATACCAAAGATTAATTTATCATATGCTTTAGAATCTTCTTCAGGATATTCAAATCTATTTAATTTATCTAAGGGTCTGTCTTTATTCCATTACCATGTTATTTATCTTACTAGTACTTGAAGTAGTGTTTGAAGTCGGGGGAAATTATACCTTTTTTCTCCCAAAGGTTGCTTTAGCTATTTGTGGAATTTCATTGTTTCATATGAATTTCATGATAGTTTGATCTATTTATTTGAAACCTATCTGGTACAATGATTTTGGGAACTATTGCCATTTTAATGATGTTAATCCTCCCAATTGATGAGTCAGGGATGTGTTTTAATTTTCTTGTGTTCTTTTTATTTATTGGAACAGGGTTTTTGTTTGTTTGTTTTGTTGTTGTTTTTTGGGCTACACTTGACTGTGCTCAGGTGTTACTCCTGGGTATGTACTCAGAAATTGCTACTAGAAGGACAATATAGGATGCTGGTGATCGAACCCATTCATCCTGGGTCAGTTGCGGGCAAGGCAAACACCCTAACACTGTGCTATCGCTTTGGCCCCTGGAGCAAGCAGGCTTTTATAATTGTCTTTTATAGGCCTTAACCTTTTTAGTTTATTTCAAGATATATAGTTTCTGAGGTACAATTGTATATGAGATTATTTTTAATATCTCTTTCTTTTATTTCATTATCTATAGATAGATATAGAGATAGAGATAGATAGATAAGCCATGGATTTTTCATAAAATGTTGTAGCCTGCTAATATATCATTTAAATCTATTTTTATAAACTTTTTATTTGTAAAGGCTTTACGATTTTCTAAATTGAGTATCATGTCATGCAGAAATAGTGAGCTTGACATAATCTTTTCAATGTGGATGTGCTTGCTTTGCTGTCTTTTTCTTCTCAAAGTTCCATAGCAAGTACCATCTTGAATAGAAATAATGAGAGGGGGCAATCTTGTCTTGAGCCATATCTTAGAGAAAATTTTAGTTTTTTTCCATTGAGTAGAATGTTTCCTTTGAGCTTGTGGTAAGTGGCTTTGACTATATTGAGGAAGTCATCAATTCCCATATGTTCAGAATTTTCATTCATTAATCGGTGCTGGATCTTTTGAATAGATTTAATATAATCATACAATATTTTTACTGATATGGTTGATTATTTATTTTCTTGATAGTGATATATTTATTCAGGTATACCAAATAATCTTGGTTCAACCAAAGTTATAATAGTTCAAGAATGTGTCCATTTTTTCTAAGTTCTTTTATTTCCTGGCAAAAAGTTTTTCAAGGTAATCTCTAATTATCATTTGAATTTATATAGTGTTTGTTGTGACATCCCCCTTCATTTTTTTATTCAGTTGGTTAGGGTTCTCTTTTTCTTTGTGAGCCTTGCTAATGCTTTATCAATCTTGCTTATTTCTCAATCAACTCTTAGTTTCATTGATGCTTTTGGATTGCTTTTTGAGTTTCCAGTATATTCATTTCTGCTTTTTTTATTATTTCCCTCTCCTCTCTGCTTTAATTTCCATCTCTTGATCATTTTCTAATTTCTCTAGCTGTGAAGTCAAGTTATTTATGTGGGTGTTTTCTTCCTTCTGATAAATGCTTGCAAAACATTCTGTCCTCTTAATCTATTTTTGGTGTGTCCCACAAATTCCTATAAATGGTGTCATTCTCATTTGTTTTCAAGAATTGTTTGATTTCCTTCTTGTTTTCCTATCTGACTCACGAGGCTGTCTAGTAGTGAGTTCTTTAATTTCCAGGTGTTAAAGTTATATCTGTTTCTATTTGTACTTTATTTATATTTAATGCATGAAGGTCTGAGAGATATTTTATGCAATTTATCTCTTATTAAAGTATGTTTTATGGCCTTTCGTGGGCTATTTTGAATAATATACCACGTACATTGAAGAAGAATGTGTATTTGACTCTTTGGGGATGAAAAACCCTATATATCTATTGATTAAGCCTCTCTCATTTATTCCTTTAAAGTCAGTATATCCTTGCTAAGTTTTCAACTGATTGATAAATCTATAGGTGACAGAGCTATTAATGTATTTCTTCAAGAATATCATCAGTTGTTTTAAGTATTTTGCTGGCCCCTCCTTGGATGCATATATATTTAGGAGTGTGATTTCTTCTTGATGTACATATCACTTGATTATTAAGAAATGAGCTTACCTGTTGCTTATAATCTTTTGAGCCTGAAATAAATGTCATTTGATATTAGGATGGTGACCCCAGCCTTATTTTGAGGTAGTTATTTGCTTGAAAGATTTTGTTCCAACGTTTGGTTTTGAGCCTGTGTTTCCTTACTATTCAAATGTGTTCTTGCAGACAGAAGATTATTGGATTCAATTTTTGAATTTATTTTGCCATTCTAGATCTCTTAATTGTTGCTTTTTGTCTACTGGCATTGAGAAATATTATTGTAATGGAATTTTGCGTTACTGTTTTGTAGAAATTTGGTGTACTTATAGGTTTGTATTTTCTTTTTTCCAATTACTTTATTTAAACACTATTGTTACAAGATTGTTCATAATAGATTTTTTTATAATTACAAAGTTGTTCATTATTGAGTTTTAGTCATACAGTGTCTTCACTAGTTCAAACATTCCACCACCAACGTCCCCAGTTTCCATCTCACTCTCCTCTCTGCTTGCCTCAAGGACAGAAATTGTTCTCTCTCTCTCCTCTTTATTTTTGTTTTCACATTTTAGGGTTTGTCTTTTTTTTTTTTTTTTTTGGTTTTTGGGCCACACCCGACGTTGCTCAGGGGTTACTCCTGGCTGTCTGCTCAGAAATAGCTCCTGGCAGGCACGGGGGACCATATGGGACACTGGGATTCGAACCAACCACCTTTGGTCCTGGATTGGCTGCTTGCAAGGTAAACGCCGCTGTGCTATCTCTCCAGGCCCAGGGTTAGTCTTTTCTTAAAGTTTTCAATTCAATTTTTACTTTTAATTTTGTTTCGAGTATGTAAATTTCCCAAACTGTTGTTTATTCATGAAGCTGTGTATCCTTCCTTCAAACCTGAATTAAAGTTTCTCTGAGTGAAGTATTCTTGTTGAGGATTCATTTAATTGAGTTTTTTCACTATATCTCACCACTTCTTTTGGGCTTGGAAGATTGCCTTTTGTAAATCTTAAGGAAACTCCGGCATACGTGATTTCTTTCTTTGATCTTGCTGTTTTCAGTATTCTATCTCTACTTATTGCTTCCATCATTCTGATTAGAATGTATTTTGGAGTATGTTTTATTTGAATCTCTTTTAGCTTTGTGTGTCCAGGATGTGAATACACTCTCCTGTTGTGGAAACTTCTCATCAAAGATATCTCTTACTGTTGCTTTTTTATAAGGGTTTTCTTCCTTACCTTCTGAGATGCCAGTGATTCTTATGTTGCTCTTGAAGTAAGTCCAAAGTTCTCTTGTTAGCTGTTTATTCATTTTAGATTATTTTCCATCTTTGCTTTTGTCTGGGAGTGCTATGTAGCTCAACTTTGAGTCCACTGACCTCAGCAGCTTTACTCTGCTAGAGAGCCTTCTAGTGAGTTTTTCAATTTACCTATCAAGTTTTTCAGTTCTGACATTTCTATTTGAAGTTTTCTCATTTTTACTCCATATCCTCTTGAGTCTAATTGGCTGTCTGCTCTATGATTTCTTTGAATTTCTTAAAGATTCTCAACATTTTCTCTTTAAAGTCTTTATCAGAAAGGCTATTTATCTGGCTGATACTTGTTGGGTCTTCAGATATACAATTCCTGCTCACTATGCATATCTGAGGTTCTGTATTGCTTTCCCATTCTGATATTTGCAGTGTGGCATAGTTTAGTATGTGTTACAGTTTGGCTCACTGGCTGGAAGAAATGGAGAGTCATGGAACAAAATGGAGTGAAATGGAACAATAATGCTTTTCTTCAGACCATGTATTGACATGAGTGTCAGTGTAACACCTGAGTGTTACAATGGCACTTTTGAGTCATAAAGAAGATACCATTGCCATTCTGATTTTCTGCTTCACTTTCTTGGAACTGCATGGCTGGGCAGAGCCCTTCTGGGATGGCTAGAAGACCCTTTCCTTGTCTTGATGCTTCTCTTTGCCTCAGGGCATATTGACCTGGGTACAAAAATGGCACTTCTCAGTCACAATGAGTTACCTACTGCCTCTTTGTCTGTCTCTCTCAGTTTTTAGAATTGTGTTGTTTTCTTTAAACACTTCTCCGTGTATTTTTTAAGATAATAGCACCATGGGAAGATATATAAAACTACCTATTTCAAATCAAACCTTCACTCACTAATTTTATTTAATTAATGAATTTACTTTTTAATTTGGAGTTACAGCCAGCTACAGTCAAGCTTACTGTGCTCAGGACCACTATCGATGGTGCTCAGAAGAATATTTTCAGTGCTACGGATTCAATTAGGGTAAGTCATTTGCAAGACAATCTTTTTAAAAATATTTTTTTTTTTGGGGGGGAGTCACACTAACTGATGCTCAGTCAAGGGTTGCTCAGTCAGAGCCAGAAAATCTGCAGTCAGGAATCACTACTGAGGGTACTTGGGAGACCATCTGGGATGCTGGAGATTAAATCCGGATTGGCCACATGAGGCAAGCAGCTTACCTGCTATACTATTACTCTGGTCCCTAAAAAATTTTTTTCTTTTACTTTTAGGGTCACACCCGGCAGCACTCAGGGGTTACTCCTAGCTCTATGCTCAGAAATTGCTCCTGGCAGGCTCAGGGGACCATATGGAATGCCGGAATTCAAACCACCGACCTTCTGCATGCTCTCTCTCCGACCTCTCCTAAAAATTTCTTAACACCTTCTCTGGCCCTCACTCATTAACATTCAGCCTTCACTCATAATTCTTGCTTTGTTCATTTTGAATGGCAAATTTAGGCCATCTTTATTCTGCTTTAGCTTTTGGGTTATTTGTATAGATGAGTATAATTTAGTCTCTAATGTCAGTCTATTAAACAATTAGTCATTTAAACAAATATAATTATTACAGTGGTCAGTGCAAGAAGAATAGCAGAAAAGGTGGTTAAGAAGTCATTGAGATGTAATGTCTGGAGAAGAAATTTGTAGAGGATCAGAAAGTAGAATAATTTCTTGAAGAAATGTTTGCATTAAAGCTGGATTCTATATCTTATACACTATTGAGAGAATATGAAATCCTAGATCTAAATTTAAGATCAATTTAAATGTATTTACATTTTAAATCTCAATATTTCTGTGGTTTTGACTTTGACCTCAGCAAAAATTAAATTTAACATTATTTTGGATGCATACATATACATTTTTAGTCATAGAGATAAACTATTAACTTTATATGTTGTGCAATTATGTTCAGTCTTATTTTATTTATTTAGTAAATTCAAAATGAATAATACAATATGTGCTAACTATTATATAAAATTTATATTTCTCACAAATAATCTGTATCATACTATAAGTTTTTTAGTATACTTGTCTTGGGAAAGGTGAAAATTTAGAACACAGATCTGGCCCCATGTTTTTAAGTGTATTGAATACGTCAATGGATATTAAAGTTCCCTCATGGAGAAGTGTTGTTTTAGTTGAAATGTTTATATGTCATTAGAACATTCATTTACAGACTTAGAGATATTGCAATGGGAAGAAAATAAATGCCTTGATATCTTAAAAGCTGAAGTCCATCTGTGTCTGTATAGGTGACAGAAGATCTTTACTCTGGAAAATATGGGACAGATGGGTAAAATGGTGGGGTGATTTCTTCTATTAAGCTAATGCTTCATATACCCCCCCAAAGTACTGTTTTAATTTTTTGTATTAAAACACTGTTGGAAACCAGTGGGGAGGGAGTGATATGCAATCTGAGGACCTGATGATTAAAAATGTGGATATATGAGTAAACATTGAGTTCTTATATATACATATATGTACACATATATGTATATAACAGTGTATATACCAATACATTATATAGCCCCTAACAGATACATTTTCTATGTGTATATATTTTATACTGAATAATAAGACTTTAATTTTCTATAAATTAAGGATCAGAGTTGAGCACATCAAGGTTTGGCCCCAACCACCCAAAAGAGTTTATTATAAATTATATTGTCTTTTATTTACAAAGAATGACCCCAGAGGTCCAGAATTATAACAGTGGTACTACTGTAAAATAATATATTACTTCATAAAGCAGTCAAAGTAAAGGATAGAGTACTCTCAGAAAAAGCAACATATGAAGAATTAAGTGGTATGATACCACAGAAGTGCTGAAATAAGTTTTGGAATTGTGGAAGGAGACATTTCTAGGAGCTTATTAAAGTGCTTTATAAATTCACTAATCATACCTTAGGCTTTATTGTATAAAAAGATTTAATTTATTGTATTAGATAGTGAAAAGATATGATCACTTATTGATTCTTATGTGTAAATTACCTTCAGAAGTGTAGGCAAATAAATCTTAAAGATTATATATATAGGATGGAAGAAATATTTTAAGTTATTTATACAACAAATACCCAGTCAATAATAAAAAACTCATAAACATTATAAAATTGATAAAATGTTCCAGAGAGAGAGGGAAAGTGGGCAAAGCACTTGTCTAACATATTGTCAGCCTAGATTTAATCCCTGGGATCTCATATCTCCCCCAGTACCATTAGGAGTAACCCCTGAGCATAGCCAATGGTAAACTCTGATCACAGTGCTGAACAAGAACTATGCTCTGAATAATCAGGTGATAAATATGTATATATGAACTATATATAGACATAAATAATAAGTAAAGATATAAAATGGCACATAAGCTTATAAAATGATTTACAACATTATTAGCTATCAATTAATGCAAATTTCAATCACAACATGGTATTATTTCCACATACAGAGTATCTAAATTAAAAAATAAACAGTGGGGCCCGAGAGATAACATGGAGGTAGGGTATTTGTCTTCCATGCAGAAGGATGGTGGTTCGAATCCCGGCATCCCATATGGTCCCCAGAGCCTGCCAGGAGCGATTTCTGAGCATAGAGCCAGGAATAACCCCTGAGCACTGCCAAGTGTAACCCAAAACCCAAAAAGTAAATAATAAATAAATAAAAAGTGATGGTTCTCTGTCCTTGGCGAAACCTTCATTCTTTCCTGAGCACCTTCCACACATTTGCTCTCTCTCGCTCTTTCTCTCTCTCTTTATCTCTCTCTCTCTCAAATAATTTCTAGATAAAAGATTTTTATTTTTTAAATTAAACTTAAAATATAGTAAAAATAAATAAAATATAGTAAAAAGTTTTTATTTTTTAAATCAACTTAAAATATAGTAAAAATAAGAAATTCTATGCAGTAGGCGGAGAAATACACTTCTTTAATTTTCTGCTTGGAGTACATATTCTATGACACATTTACTTTGGAAAGCAATTTGACATTTTCTTATGAAATTGTCATCTTAACAAGAAAATACATTCAGGCATTTGTTCAAAGGCATGAAAATTTATTTTCACCAAAAAAGCTATGCACAAATGTTTATAGCAATTTAATGGTAATTTACTTAAAAATTAAATAACTCAGATATTCTTTTATGGGGGACTGTTAGATTATGGTACATCCATACTATATATATAGAATATATATATATATAGAATGCTCTTGAACAATAAAAAGAAGCAAAATATTGACACCTGCAGCAATTTAGATTATCTTAAGAAAATAATGCCTAATAAAGAAAATCTAAATTAAAATGATTTTTTTATTTTTTCCATTTTTTACATATTTTATTTATATAACAGTATTAAAATGAAAAATATAAAACCAGAAGACATTAGTTATTGTACTTTAAAGAAGGTATAGAATTGGGAGAAAAGTGGGGTGACTATATCCCATTGAAGGGATCCTAACAGAGATGGACCTGTCCTATCTCAGTACTGTGTCAATGTTCTGGTTGTGAGAATTGCGCTATATTTTTGTGAAATGTTACCATCAGGAAAAATTGGACAGTTGATAGGCAATACTCTCTACTGTTCATTGCAAGAGGATACCCATTTTTAGCAAAAGTAAATGACAAAGTTGACAATGACTAAAATCCCATAATACTCTTTAAAAATATTTATAATTAGATTCCCTAACATATCTTTCCATTCAGATGCTGAGATAACTAATCTTGAATAAAACCTATCCAACTCTTTTTCTTCTTTCAATTTCTCATGAGATTTTGTTTGTGATTAGGACTTAATGCTTCTGGCCTGAATATGGTTCAATCAATGTTGTGAGGGCTACCTCATATGGACATATTATAGGTGCTTTCTTTATCCATGTGTGCCACTTTGATTATCTTTTCAAGTCCAAAGACACTGAATACCTGGAAAAAGACCTCTCTCTCTCAGAAGTACTTATCCTACTGTAGATAAGATGATGATGATGTAGGTGCTGAGTAACACAGTAATAATAATATATTTGATATAATTTTACTTTTAATAATTACCTATTTTAGTAAAGCTTAAAATCAAAAACACACAATTTGTTTGGCTATTTTCTGTTTTTGTTTTGTTTTGTTTTTGTTTGGGGGCCACAACCAGCAGTGCTTAATGTTTACTCATAACTCTGAGCTCAGAAATCTCTCCTGGCAGGCTCAGAGACATATGGGATATTGGGGATTGTCCCAGGTCAGCCATGTGCAAGCAAATGCCCTACTGCTGTGCTATCACTCTGGCCTCATGTTTAGCTATTTTCATATTAGATCAACAGTGAATCTGAAAATGGGGAAACAGTAAACAGGCATACTGCCTTCTTATCCTACACAAATCACTGCTACAAGTTTATGCATTCTGAACATATGTTTGGTAAAAGTTACAAGTTGAACATATGCTGTTTTAGGAATTTATTTAAATCTTTCTCAAAATCCAAAGAACCTTACCTGAATACAGAGAAGCCAGTAACATACACTGAGCATTTGAAGATGGTGTCACAAGTTACAGCCAAATATTCACCTCAAATTGCATTCAATCATACAGTTTCTGTATGTAATCTTGGTTATCTTTGTTGGGTTAGGTCTATTATGAGAAACTGCTCTATGGAAGTGATTGCCTATTACTTTTAATTGACAGTAATACATTTTTACAAACTGTATAGCTGTGAGGAAGAGGAAGAAGTAGTGATAAAGTTACAGACTAGCTCCAGGAGTCACACAGCATAATCGCTGGATGTCTGTCATGGTTCGAGGGACCTATCAGGCAGTCACAAATATGAATGCTGCTTCTAGGATGCTATGGTGTGCAATAATTTGGATAAAATGTATAAGAATTTATATAATCATTTATCTTAATACAGATTTTTCTGGTGCAATGAGATGATGGTTTTTACCTTCTTTTTTTAATGTTATAAATTTAGGGCTGGGGAGATATCCTAAGTGATAAAGCATATGCCTTTTGTGGATCAAATTTTTGATACTGATTTTCCCTGTTCCCTGCATGCACCACTGGGCTAATCCCTTAGCATTGCCATACTGAAAATGATCAGGAATTTTCTCTATATAAAGAAAAAAATATAATATAGCCATAACTTTTTACTATGCAATTTTTTGTTAATTTTTTTAATGTTCTTTATCCTGGCTAAATGTCTATTATCATCTGCATGCTATATGTCAGGCACCTTCCCTTTTACAATCTATTCTTTCCCCTCCAGAGAAATATCTATCTGTACTCTTCTTTTATAGTATGAACAGTGAATAGGTTCTTCACCTCCTGTCTACAGATCATTCTGTAAAGTGAAGTTATTCCATCCCATTCTGTTCTCTGTGATTTTTCTTCATCAATTTCCCCCTCTCAATATCTACAACTTTAACCTTTTGTGCCCTTCTGCAAGAAAACACACCTGACTTACCTTTTCTAAATGGAAACCTTAGACCTTTCTAATGCTCCCCCTCCATTTCTCTTTTCTTTTCATCAAAATTTCTTGAACGAATTGCTTTAAACTCACTATCCTTACTCCAAAATATCACATTCATTTCTCAACCTATTGTAGGTAGTTTCTGTCTTACTGCATCTCCCCATACTAATGTATCTGCTTGTCTGGACTTTTCCTGACGGCTTCCACTGTTAAACACTCTCTTAACCTTCTAGTTGGATTGAGTGCCCTTTCTCTGACCTTCTTAGGATCTCTTTCAGAGAGTTTTTTATATATAAGACCTTTCATAAAGTTCTATGTCTTTTTGCAGGCCTCTCTGGAAATCTTAGCTATAGACTAGCAGTTAATAATGTAGTTACCCAATATTTATTTAATGAATGAGTCAATAAAAGAGTGCGTGCAAATTCCCAAATCTGACTGACAGCCCATTTCTTTTTCATGTGTAGTCTTGAAATATACTGGCAACCATTTCTGAATGTCTGCATATTTTAACAGGTTTTAAAAGTCACTATATGGGAGCCAGAGTGATAACACAGTTTGCCTTGCAAGTGGACTACCTGGGTTCGATCCCAGGCATCCCATATAGTCCCCTAAGCTGGTCAGGAGCGATTCCTAAGTGCAGAACAGGGAGTAATCCCTGAGTGCTGCCAGATGTGACCCAAAAAACAAACCAAAAAAAAAAAAAAACAAACCCAAACCTCAATATGCACAATATTAATCTCATTTAAAATAATTTATTATTATTTTACAATAGTAAAATATTATTGTTTTATACTGGATTTTATCATGATCATCTAAAAATTAATTTAAGTGCTGAATCTTTGTGACTAAACCCATAATCAATTTGATTAGACAAGAGAAAAAAAACTTTTCCTGACTCTGCTCCCCCTCACCCTGTTTAATTAAATCTCTTAGACAAATCCATTTTCTTTCTGTGGATATTTTAAAATCATATCCTCTTCTCTATTATCACTGCTATTACTTTAGTTGGAAAATAATTCATATCAGGCCATGGAAGTGACCCCTATAAAATAAATACTCTAATGCATTAACAATTTTCATTATTCCATTTGTTTTAAATGTCATAAAATAGTCATTAGTGTCCCCTCCAAATCATTGCATTTCTTGGAAAAACTTATCTTAGAACTCAAATCAAATTATTTTTTCAATATATATTTATTGAGTATTTTTCACTCCTGATTTTTTAATAGTCTAAGGGCATAAATGAAAACCAATTAACTCTTTGCCCTTTTGGAGCTAACAAGCGCTGAAACAGAATCATACTGTTTCCCTTTTTCCAGTTTCCAATTGTCTGTATGAAAAATAAAATAAAGAAAATTTAAAATGTCAGATAGGGTCCCTCCACTCTATCTAGGTAGCTCCAAATACAGATCCTATGAGATCTTGTAAAATGTGTCTTTTCAGACTTCAGAGGAGATTGCTCTTTTGTAGGTTTAGGGTTGACTCCTTAAAGCTGAATCTTAAAGTTGATTCTTAAACTCAAACAATTCTAAAGTAGGTAGAAGAGAGAAACAGAAATTCTTAGCCAGTCTTTGTTTTGCCTTTGCCACTTTTCTTTCCATGTTTATCTTATGTTTTAACAGCATAATCTATTTTAGTTTCTAAATTACTCTTTTTCTTTGTTTTTGCTTTGTTTTGGGCCATACCCGGCTGCTCTCAGGAATTACTTCTAGTTCTGGACTCAGAAAATCGCTCCTGGCAGGCTTAGGGGACATATGGGATGCCAGGAATCAAACCTGTGTCTGTCCTGGGTCAACCACTTGCAAGGCAAATGCCCTACGACCTTGGTACTACTGCTCCAGTCCTAAATTACAATATATTTATGTATTTATTTATTTATTTATTCTTTTTTTTTTTTTTGGTTTTGGTTTTTGGGCCGTACCCGGTGATGCTCAGGGGTTACTCCTGGCTATGCATTCAGACATTGCTCCTGGCTCTGGGGACCATATGGGACACCGGGGATCAAAGCCAGGTCTGTTCTGGGTCAACCATGTGCAAGGCAAATGCTTCACGGCTATGCTATCGCTCCGGCCTCTCCAATATATTTCTTAATTTTATGTACTCACCAATGATGGCTGCATTAGTCAGGCTAATTTACATCAGCTGCTTTCTCAACAACAAAAATCATAAGTGAAGTAACACAACAAAAATTTTCTTCACTCTAAGTCTAAAGTAGCTATTCCAGAGTCGACCATTTTCTAGAATGTATCTAATAATATTTTTAATTGTTAGTATCCATCAAGAGAACTTAGGGTGGTATGATACTGCCAGCATGTAATCTCCAAAGTGCTAAGGTAAAGGAATAAATGTGGAAGGGAATCACATCAGGAACTAGAAGAGATGATTTTGCTTCTGTTCACATTCTACTTAGCAAAATTACTCATAGTGGTGGTGATGAAAGGGGTGGGGGGCGGATTGGGTTCACTTAAATGAAAGGAAATGTGTTCTTGGCTGCAAAGCCTTTTCCTAGCCATACTTTTTTTCCTGGCTAAAATACATAGCTGATCAGGAAAAAGTCCTTGCTACCCTCTGCCTCTTTGTTCCCTTACTCTTCCACAGAGCACACATTCACTTACCTCCACATAAGGTCTGACCCAATTTTTATTCAGTCATCATCATATCTGGGTCACATCCTGTGATTTCTGATATATGGGTTCTCCCATCAAATTAAAGGGTTGCGTCTTGTTCTGGTCTGGTATCAGTGAACTGAAAAGATGTGTTATCCCTTTTACTCCAGACCACATATCCATATATACAATGATGGAGCTAGAAAGAGCACTTTCAGATCAGACTGTCACTTGGAGAAAGGGAATTTAGAAGACAGAGCTATTGGTCCTTAGCAGTTTTGGAATCACAGGCATTTTGAAACCTCTTATCTTGAAGCTGGTTTTTCTTTTCTTTTCTTTTTTCTTTTCATTCCCTCTTTCCCCTTCTCCTTTAATTTATTTATTTATTTATTTATTTATTTATTTATTTATTTTTGTTATGACGTGACTTGAGGCAGGGGTGGTTGCATATACCTAGATGTCATACTCTTAAATTTTGCAGGAGGGGGTTGGGTCAAAGCGGGCAATTCTTGAAGTATATTCCTGGCTCTGTGATCATGAGTGAATCCTGGTGGTTCATAGAGGACCATGCATTGTAATGGGTATTCAATCTGTGTTAGTTGCATGCTTGAACTTTTTCTTTTTTTTTTTTTTTTAAACTGAGCTTCTTTTTAGGGCTACACATCAGATTGCAGTCCTAGCATCCTTGTCTGGGAGGCTGACCTCAGTGTGTACTCCTTCGATTACATTCCTTGAATCTGTGCTCACTGGAGACTTCTCTCAGTTAAAGCATACATACTAGGCTTGAGGTTCTTACTTAAGGTCATTGTGATGCTCACACATGTGCTCACCAGAGGTTTTATTCCCTGTTTATGAAGCTTGCACATCTTTGTGCAAGACAATTTGGTGGTCATGGGGAAAAAAACACTCCCTTTTGTGGTTCTTTCACATACCTAGCCATAGTATAGCTAAAAATCACTTGGCAGCATCAGGAACTGCAGACAGCCTAGCAGCCAAGCTTAAACATAATAGCTGCCAGGACTATGCTCAGTGTCTCTGGTACACTAGATATTTGAACTCATGACCATATGCTGAGAATGCAAAATCTTCTCTAAGTTGCTGTATTATTCTCCCTGATCTAAACTATTTTCTTTATTTAGGTTGGGAGGTGAGTTTGAGTCATAATGGTTGTGCTTAAGATTTATTCCTGGTTCTGCTTTCAGAAATTACTCTTAGCATGCTTTGGGAACCGTATGGGAAAACAGGATGAACCCTGGTTGGTGACATGAAAGGCAAGAGCTCTATATCCTATAATAACAGGACTTTGACCTGTTTTTTCCTTATTTAGGTCTTAATACTATTCTCTGAATTCAGAATTCTTGTCACTGCTCTCTTTTGTCCCTGACTTTGTCCCCTGAGTGTATTTTTCTTCTAATTCTCTTTGCCTACTTTCCCTAGTTACAGTCACAACTGAATGAAGCACTGGGGAGTAAGCTTCCTTGGGATATGGCAAAGTTTAACACTTCCATTCAGCATTGAAGTGTATTCCATTGTCTAGCCTAAGATTGTTTACCAATAAATTTCTTTAATACTTGGTATCCTGTTGATGTATTTGCTTTGAGTTATTTCCAGGTGACTGACACACTTAAGGATTAATATATATATTATATGATGAATAACTGCTTTCTTCCATCTATAACCCGTTCTATTTCAATCTGACTATGACCAACTTAGGGATATCTGAAATAATGTGTGAGACAAATATACCTTTAATAGGATCTTTAAATAGTTATTCTAATTAATCAAAAAAATTTAAATATTTGTGATTCAGGACTGTTTATAATGTTCAAATGTCTGTTTCTTATTATTTGGAGTCTTAAAATCATCAGCTTTCAACCATATTTTTTCTCATTATCTCATTTCTGCTTCAGCTGATTCTTTTCAAAGATACTCATCTTTCCTAAGCCTGCTTTTCAGCTGCTGTAGAAATGTAGAATGACTAGGTATTTCTTCTTCCCAACAATCATATGGAGAACCTTGACATGGATTCCCATTTTTCCAAATTCTAGGGTATTTTGCCACTTGAGATAGAATACAATGTCACAATGCTCTATTTACCTTTTCATAAATACTTATGATTTAAATTTTCCCTGGACCTCAAAACATGAAAGTATAAATGTCATCCTAATGATAATGATAATGCAACCAGAGTAGCTTCAAACATGCAGAAACAGGGCCCTGAAAGTTTACCTATATTTATGAGAACCACAGTAGGCTTCAGGTAGGTTGACCTGTTCTCAAGTACTTCTGCTGCTGTGATAACATCATCTGGTCATTGTGTGTTGATCCAGCCTCCCAATTTTCTATTAGGCACCTGCTAATTATTTTCATGTCCTGTGAGCATCTGCTGTCTCCTGCTGAGCATCTTGTGAGTATCTAGTTTCTGCTAGTGTTCTTTGAATTTGTCTTGATGCTGTGAATTAAATGTATCAGTGCCAAAGAGGTGTTGTGTTTGTCACTGATTTCTCTATACTATTTGGGGTAACTTCGGTGTCATTCACGGAGACCTGGTAACATGTTTCTAAATTACCTTATTGTGATTGCAGCTTATTTTTTATAGAACTCTCTGTTCCTCAAACAAAGACCACATTATCTGATAATCCTTGGACCAGATGGTACATTTTATATATGCTGGATTTTTCCTTTCTTTCTTTAGGTATACAATTTTATCTCTGCTTACCATCTTTTCATCTTCACCTTATTAATCTGAACCTTAAAGATCCCTGGTATAGTATCTTTAGTTATTTAAAAATGTAAGTCAATCCTGTCAATTCCTTCTACAAAATAGAATGCTATGCAAATACTGTTCTTTCATGAATTTTCCCTCTTTTTTAATTTGAGCTGGAAAACTCTTATTCAGCCTTCACACTTTTAAATGAAGAATGACCCTCTCAATAAATCATTCCCACTGCTCACAGAGAATTTCATTTATGGCTATGTTTACTTAGTTAATACTATTAGTTCAGACTATTTGGTGAATATCACCTTCCTTATTTCATCTATTTACAATGAGATCTTTAAGTTTATTTTGTATGTCATATAACAATATTTGACCAGGGATCTGGAGTGTTTGTACATATAGGTAGGGTGTTTGCCTTGCATGACACAAACCCAATGGCACCTCATCTCACTTTTGAGCTTTGCCAGGAGTGATACCTGAGCACAGAGCCAGGAATAAGCCCTGGCACAGCTGAGTGTAATCCCCCAAAAGGAAGTGTTAACTGAGTTTATTTGTACTTAATTCCTTTGCTTAAAATTCATCTCACACTTGTATGTGGTGAATTGGTAAAGTCCTTTCAGTTTCAGCTTCCTCCATAGTGTTTATCTGGATTAACTGGTGCCTCCATCTAGTGTGTGGAAGGCTGTAAAGCCGATGAAGCACTATGGTTTTGAGAGCATCATAAAGAAGGACATAACTACATCCCCACCTCTTGTTGTCAGGAAGGGTGACTACCCTTGATATGTCAAGGTTGTATCTGATCTCTGTGTTTCACATCTGAGTTGATCAGCTAAAGTTGCTGCATATGGCAAGGAACAATATTTTGTCTTATAATCTTATTTACATTGTGACAAAAACCTTCTTGACCTAATTTATGAGAAAACATAATACCATTTTGCTCTGAAAACTGCTCCCCAAAGTAATTGTCCTCTGAAACACATCTCATACAATGCGGATACCAACTTAACTTTTCTCCTTCACCACTGTTATTTATGAGGCAGAATCTAGGAGAGAGAGAGATGTTTTTAGATGAAAGGTGAAATATTCTATTGTGGAGTGTGTTTTATGAGGAAAAGAAAGAGATATATAATTTCTGACTCTGGGTTTGCATAGGACCCAGATATCTTTTTAAGTTACCATCTCAACACATTATTTAAGGCTCTGTTCTCAGGGATCTTGAAGTCCTAGTTTATTTTTGATATAAAGTCCCATCATTCATAGGGCAAACTCTCTGCTAACAATCTCCAGTCAAGGATATTTTTTTCAATGTCTCATCAAGGTTAAAGAGTCCCAATTACTTGGAGTATATTTAAGACATATATCTTATATTAAATAAGCTTATAGTAATAGTTTTATAATATTCTGCTTTATATAAATTGCTTTATTAGCAATTCTCTTTGCTATTATTTAGATTCTAGGGTAAGGACCATGAATAGACTGTAGTATTTAAGAGTATATTTGAGCAAAACCCATGAAAAAAATATATAACCCATGAACTGGGTCCTGAGAGCTGTGCTTATAGTAAGAGGAAATAGTAGCAGGATCAAAGGTGGAAAAAAGGTAAAATAAACTAATACAGTTAATTTGGTGATGGTTGTGACATATCAACAAATATACTTTTGAAGGGTTATGAAAAATACATAATTATGTCAACTAATATCATTTAGATTAATAAAGTAAATAGATGAAATACAATTTTAGTTTTTCATTTATTGCTTTGGGAAAATACCTACCCAAGCAGAGCTCAGAGCTTATTCCTGATTCTGCACCCAGAGTTAATTTCTTGTAGGGTTTGGGGAACCATAACCTTGCCAGGGACAGAAACTGAGTTAACAGTATGAAGACAAGCGTCCTACCCTCTTTGTACCATCTCTTCAGCATCATCCTAAATTTAAGCATTAAAAATACATCATTGGACCAGAGATATAGAATAGCATGTAGGGCTCTTGTGGCCAAGAGTTATATCCTTGTTATCCCATGTAGACCTCTGAGAACTCACAAAAAGAAATTCCCAAATGCAGAGACAAGAGTAACCCCTGAGAATCAAGAGGTGTGGCCACTTGCAAAATACTTTAGATATAAAACAATAGAAATTATCTGAGGACTTATATAGGGGAAGTTTATTAGGGAGTTCTCCCAACTGAATCTTAACATTGTTCAAGTGAGGTCAAAGCTATAGGGAAATCAGAATAAGCAGGCTTTGTCAGAACTTGAGCATCCTGTCCAGAGGGAGTTTTCATTCTTATTGGTTTTCTTTTGGAAATGATCTGAAGGTGCAAGTGGCATATATTTAGATAAATACATAAATACATAGATAAATACCATAAATACATGAAAGGATTTTAAGGAAGATGATGAGCACAGAATTAGAAAAGTGGAACATGGAAGAAGGTAAGTGGGGAGAAGAATTGAGAGTAATAGAAAAGATAGAAGGTGTTAAAAAAATAAGGCCAAGGGTTTTATAGAAATGCTCTGGAGGGGTATGGTATGAAGATTCCAGTATTAAATCCTTCAGAGAATGTGGAGACTTCAACATTATAACTGGATAGGTATATGGAATGCCCTGAAGAGTACCGATGAGGCCATAGAATACAGTGGGTAAGCTGCTTGCCTTGCATAACTCAGGTTCAACTTTGCCATTACATATGGTTCCCCCAAGCATCACTATGAGTAATTTCTGCGTGTGGAGCCAAGAGTAACTTCTGAACAATGCTGGGAGTGGCCCCAAACTAAATCAAAACACAAAATAGGAATAACAAAAAACTCCTTTTATCTTCCATACTCAATCCCCAAGTCAAAAGTTGACCTAGCCCGGGGCTGGAGTGATAGCATGGAGGTAGGGCTTTGCCTTGCATGCAGAAGGATGGTGGTTCGAATCCCTGCATCCCATATGGTCTTCAGAGCCTGCCAGGAGCCAAGAGGAACCCCTGAACTGGGTGTGACCCCCCAAAAAAGTTGACCTAGCCCAAAGGAAGAAATCATTGGTCCTTTAAATATCCAAAGTGCCTACCACAAGGATCTACAGTTCCTTCCTTCTACATCAAGGTTTTCTAATTCATCATTTATTGCCATTTTATGTTTGACAGAGTTTTTTGTTTGATTGATTTTTGGCCACATCCTGTGATGCTCAGGGTTTACTACTTCTTGCTATGCACTTAGAAATTGCTCCTGGCTTGGAGACCATATGGGATGCCTGGGGATCTAACCGATGTCCTTCGTAGGTCAGCCGCGTGCAAGGCAAATGCCCAACTGCTGTGTCACTACTCTGGCCCTGTCAGACAGTTCTTAGTTAGGGAGCAGTTGGCAATGCCTTGGAGGATGTCAAGCATCATTTTTTAAAAATAATTTTTATTTTGACCAAAGTGGATTACAAATTATTCACAGTAGTATTTTTGGTACATAGTGACATTGAATCAGGGGCATTTCCACCTCCAACATTGTCCTATCTCCAACCCCTATTCCCAGCATGCATCTCATATCGCACCTCCTTTGCTCCCCGGGCTGCTAGTATAAGTGATCCCTCTGTGTCTAGTTTGATTTGATTTCTACTATATGCCACTATACAAAAAACTCTGTAATTATCACAATAATGAATATCTTGCAATATTTCCAAATAACCCCAAAGGCAAAAGATACCTACTGAGAAGTAGGGAATCACTTCTCTAATACAGGCTGGAGACAATGATTTTATACCTAAACCTTTACCTCAATTCATAGAACAGTTATTTTTCTGTAAATGGAAAGTCTTAGATAAGAATATGCAGAGCAGGATTTGAGTGTTTTTTGAGAAGAGATGATATAGAAAGTCCCCACAGACCAGATTTCTATTTCTCTTTCTCCTCTGTGATATCTGTGTGATCTTGAACAGCTTCACTCATGTTTTACTCCTATTTTCATTTCTTTTGTGGGGGGTTGAGTTACACCCTGCGGTGCTCAGAGATTACTCCTAGCTTTGCTCTGGCAAAGCCCTGGCAGGCTTTGGGGACCATGTGGGATGCTGGGAATTGAATCGGGTCCTTCCTGGATTGGCTATGTGCAAAGCAAATGCACTACCACTGTGCTATGGCTCCAGCTCCCTCTCCCTATTTTCTTATAGACAAGCTATAATTAAAAAATCATTATTCAATGAGACATCATTAGAGTTAATAATTTATAGTGATTCATGCCTAACACTTTGCAAATTAATGATTTCTATGGTCATTTGTGGACAAGGAAGAAAATTTGGAATAGAAAAGACAGATGTTTTTTTAATTTAAAGATCACATTTAATGTAATTGTTTTTTATTTTAATTACTTTATTACAAACCATGGCTACAAGGTTTTCCATAATACAGGTGAGTTTTTCTTTTTCTTTTTTAACAATTGCAAAGTTGTTTTTGATTGAATTTCAGCCATACAATATACACCACCCTTCACCAGTATACATTTCATGCCACTGATGCCCCCTATTTCCTTCCCACTCTCTTCCCTGCCCGCTTCTGGGCAGTCATTAGTTTGTAATTATTTTATTTAAGAACCATGGTTACAAAATTGTTCATGATTGAGTTTCAGTCATACAATGTACACAACCTTTCACCAGTACACATTTCCTGACACCAATGTCGCAGTTTTCCTTCCACCCTCTTCACCTTCCCCCATACTTGGCTCTAGGCCAGGCATATTACTCTCCTCCCCCATTTTTTCTTTCTTGACACTGGTTTACATTACTCTAGTGAAGTGATATACATATCAATTATCCCTTTCAACACCCAACTCATGCCCAAGGTGATAAATTCCAACTATCATTGTCATAGTGGACTTTTATCTACTCTATCTGCATTCACTATTCTTTGTGGCAAGTGTCACTGTTGTTTCTGGATCTTATTATGATACTACCTTTTATTTTACTTTTATCCCCAAATCAGTGAAATTATTCTATGTCCATCCCCTTCCTTAATTGATTTCACATAGCGTAATATGGCTGCATTTCCTTGTGTAAATGTAAATGTACTGCAATTTCTTTTGTCACTCATCTGTTATCAAGCATGCATGTGGCTAGTGCTGTGATGAACAGGAGTGCAGAGGGCATTGCTGAATTGTGTTTTTGTGTTCCTAGGGTATATTTCTAGGAGTGCTGTTGCTGGATCTAATGGAAGCTCAATTTCTAGTTTTTTGAGAAATTTCCATCTTGGTTTCCAAAAAGGCAGGACTAGTCTGGGTAGACCTCTCTTTCTTTTCTTTTCTTTCTTTTCTTTCTTTCTTTTCTTTCTTTTCTTTCTTTTCTTTCTTTCTTTCTTTCTTTCTTTCTTTCTTTCTTTCTTTCTTTCTTTCTTTCTTTCTTTCTTTCTTTCTTTCTTTCTTTCTTTCTTTCTTTCTTTCTTTCTTTCTTTCTTTCTTTCTTTCTTTCTTTCTTTCTTCTTTCTTTCTTTCTTTCTTTCTTTTCTTTCTTTTCTTTCTTCTTTCTTCTTTCTCTCTTTCTCTTTTTCTTTCTTTCTTTTCTTTGTTTCTCCTTCCTTCCTTTCTTTCTCCTTCCTTCCTTCTTTCCTTCCTTGTCTTTTTCTTCTTTCTGTTTCTTTTTCCTTTCTTCCTCTTTTCTTTTTTCCACTTTCCTTTTCTACTCCTCTTTTTCCTCCTTATTTCTCTCCCTTCTTTTTTCTTCTTCTTCCACCTCCTTCCTTTTCTTTTTTTATCTTTATCTCCTTTAGACCTTTGTTTTGAAATATTGTTGCTGAAGAGGTATCATGTTTCCTATCAGCACCCAATCCTTAAATAGTGTCATCATTTCCAATTATCATTATCAGAGTGGTCCCTTTTCTGCTCTTACTGCATTTCCCTGCTATTTGTGGCAAGCTTCCTACCATGGACTGATCCTCTTGAACCTCGAGAGAAAGATTTTAGATATGAGCCAAAGGAGGGATTATAGTTGTATCAGTTCTCTAGTTTATCAGTAATACATTTGTAAAGATCAGAGTACCGAGAAGCACAAACCTAGATTATACACTCTGTGAACATCAGAAAATTGTCATGCCAGACAAATGGGCAGGTGTAATAAAGATTAAATTTTAGAGAAAGTGGAATTGAGTCCCATCTTTTATACCTTTGTTTAAATTAGAGAGTGTAAAGAAAAGCATTTGTTTTTAAGAAGGAACATCTGAGGTGTTCGGAGAATAAAGAAGAACTTAGTGATCTTTAACAGAACAAAAGGAAAGATGAGATAAGACATATAATTTCTGATGTAGTCTGAGTTTGGCTGGTGGCTAATTTCCCTAGGTGAGTGAGACAGGAATATCAGTTAAGGACTAAACAATTAAAGACTTCAATGCGAGGAATCTATTTGAGTCATAATGACAGGGATATGGGTTTGCATATACAATCACTGTTCAAATTATAGAGCTCTAAAAACTCAATTTTAGCTAATAACTAATATTGATATGGTACCCCCCCCCCCAATTTTTTTTTTTTTTTGGTTTTTAGGCCAGACCTGATGGTGCTCAGGGGTTACTCCTGACTATCTGCTCAGAAATAGCTCCTGGCAGGCATGGGGACCATATGGGACGCCAGGATTCGAACCAACCACCTTAGAGCCTGGATCGGCTGCTTGCAAGGCAAACGCAGCTGTGCTATCTCTCCGGCCCCAGTACCCAACATTTGATTTCTAAATATTACTCGTTTTAAACTGCCTTGCCCTTTTTTTCATTTTGTTGTAGCCAATACTTCTGTGATATTCATTTTCTTTTCAATTTCAATGTAACTTTATTGAAAATATACCATCTTGAGATATTTTTATCTTATAGTGCAGAAAATACAACCATATTTACTTTATAATATATTTTGAAAATCAATAATGAATTTTGGAATTTTGTTTTGCTTTTGTTTTTTGGGGGAGGATCACACCCGGCCACGCTCAGGGGTTACTCCTGGCTCTATGCTCATATACCGCTCCTGGCAGGCTTGGGGGATCATATGGAATGCCGGGAATCAAACCACTGTCCTTCTTCATGCAAGGCAAATACCTACTGCTGTGCTATCTCTCCGGCCCTAAATTTTGGGTTTTTTTTTTTTTTTGGGGGGGGTCACACCCAGCAGCGCTCAGGGGTTACTCCTAGCTCTATTCTCAGAAATCGCGCCCGACAGGTTCAGGGGATCATATGGGATGCGGGAATTCGAACCACCGCCCTTCTGCATGCAAGACAAATGCCTTACCGCTGTGCTATCTCTCCGGCCCCGAATTTTGGAATTTTTAACTGGCTATTTAAGGTTGGGCTTTTTTTTTTGAGCTCTATATATTATATTCAATAATTGTTACATAAAAATGCAAGGGTATTTATTATCTCTGATACTCTCTCAGCTTCCAAGTTGCATGATCCAATCCATTTTAAACATTCATTTTCTAATACATGAGGCTGGGAATAAATAGGAGAAGAATGTGCTAAATTAATCATCACCTCATTGTAAGATAATCAGACTCTTCTATTTTCCTGAATGTATTACTAAGATCAGATAAGAACACTGATTTCTATATTACTCGTAGGAGAATATGTATAAGAAATACAACTTTGGGGGCCAGAGAGACAATAAAGGATTAATGTACTTGACTTGCTTTGGTAGACTTGATTTTGTCCCTAGAACTGTATATGTTCCATATTACTGCATATGTTCTCTAAGCACTGCCAGAAGTGACTTATAAGCACTGAACTAGGAGAAAACCCTGGGCATTGGATATGGCCAAATAAAATCGAAAATAAAAAAGTGAGATTTTTGGGGGGGAAACCAATTGAAAACTTTGCTGTACAGAGAGTCTAGAGAAAGTTGTGGAGTATGTATAAGTGTGTCTATTTATTTATATATGTGTGTGTGCTGTGAATCTATGACAGACTGTGTCCATTTTTGATCAAAAATTAAGTCCAGAAACAATCATCAGCACTTATAGTAAAAGGAATAATCCACCGTAATACAGTGGATAAGGCACAGTGAGGCCATGAGTGTAATCTCTATTATCCTGTATGGTCCCCCAACACACTAGAAGGGATTTCTAAGTTCAGAGTCAGAAGTAGCCCTTGAAATACACAGGCCATGGCCAAAAAATTAAAGAGGGAAAAAAATTCCTTTTTTATATTTAATACATATTAAAAGGCCCTAGTTACCAAAATCAAGGTCAGGAACGGCATATTTTCAAGTACTCATTATATATATTGTGTCTTAAGTGTCAGGCATGATTGTAGATACTGAAGATATGTTAGTAAGCAAAATAGACAAAGCTCTGTCCGCTTGGAATTTGTATTAAAATAGAGGGCAGATTTGATATAGACACAAATTACATATATAAGATAATTCTAGAGGGTGATAAGTGTTATGAAAAAAATGAAATAGGGTAATGTGATGAAATATGCATGACCTTTAGGTTCTCAGAGTAAAGATTGGGGGGAAAAGTCCTTTTATATTTCTGGTGAAGAGAGAGGAAGAAATACACTGGGGTCTTTATTCTGTTCTCCTTTAACAAATGTCTGCCCTTACAGAAAACTGTTTACTACAGCTTAACCAACAAGAGGCAAAGGAAATATGTAACACTGGCCTTCTTTTGCCTGTCTGCATAACCTCAGGGAAAAATGCTGAGAAGCACTTGTGAAGGTCACAGCCCAGGGCACAGACATGCTAAGAGCTTGAGACCTAATCCTAGGTTGTAGAATGCCTTTCCTCGCCACTTATCCACCTATCAGATCCATAAGTCCTGTATAGAAATAGGGGATTATAAAGCATCTCCTATTATATTCACCTATTTTATTTAAGAAGTCCTCTTTGAGAGAGAAGAGGGACAGAGTGAGGAGAAAGGGAGGGGGAGAGAGAGAGAGGGAAGGAATGAGGGAAAGTTAAAGAGGGAGAGAAGGAAGGAGAAAACGAGTGAGAGAGGGTAGGAGGGAGAGAGGGAAGGAAAAGGGAAAAGTGGTAGGGAGAGAGAGAGTGGGAGCAAGGGAGGGGACAGGGAGAGAAAGTGTGTCTGCCATAGAGGCAGACAGGGCGGAGGGCTGGGGGGAAGGCAGGAGAATAACTGGGGACTGGTCATGGAAAATGTGTACTGATAAAGGGTATTGGACAATGTATGACTGAAACTCAATATGAACAACTTTGTAACTGTGTATCTCATGGTGATTTAATTAAAGAATTAATTACAAAACATCAAAAGATATAAAATGGGGAAAATCAAGGAAAAAATCCTCTGAGAAAGACAAAACCAAGACACTGAGGAAATTCTAGCTTCTTACAATACAGCTACAGCAAAAAGTAAGTACAGCCCCAATCATAGCCAACTTAAGTATTTAACTCTACATATAAGACGGGTTCACCTAGGTATCTTTTCTCCAAATATCATGTCTGTCTTTTTTTTTAACAAAAACATGTAAATAATATGATACCAGGATATGCAAATATTTTATCATTTTTCATCTTATTGAAAAAGAGCCTTAAACTTGGAATTTTTAGAATGAGGGTAAAAGCTGAAGTGTCTTTTGTGTACTGATATTAAGGTGTGTGGAACTTTGATGCTTTCTGAATGGAATCTGGTGTTCAGAATTGTGGAGGCATTAGTAGAAAGCTGGAACTTTGAATTCAATCTCCCAATCTCTGAAGAATGAAGAGGGCCTGGGGATTGATTTAGTTACCTTTGGGTGGCAATCATGATTTAATCAATGATATCTGCATAAAGAAATCTACTTTTATTAAGAAATGATGAGAATTGGAGAGAAAAAATTCTTTTTGAACTAAAGTGTGCCACGATTATCAGATGTCATTGTATGACAGTTTCTTTGCTCTTAGGCATTAATCAGGATGCTGAAAGCCTTCATGGGCCCCACCAGGTGATAGAAGCAATACATTTCTTAAGCAACCATAGTGGGGAGATAAACCCCTCAGTTCTCCCCTGCAGAGGGGCCTTGCTGATTTCCATTCCCTTGAGACAAGACCCAGATGCTGAGCAGAATACTTATCAGTAGAAGTCAGGTATCATCTGAACAAAAGAGAAATGCCCTATCAGCAGTATTTCTAGCAGTGCCTGTCTATCACATTTTGGCATCATTCCTGAGTCCCTGGCATAAGTAACATAGAAATCCAGTAATGAGTCTGAATAAACCACAAATGTTATACTTATACTCTAGGTATTTAATTTTAAAATCCAGCCAGTTTCTTCTTTACAAGCTTTCTATTTCCTTAATACATTTTTTAATACCTATTCTTGCAGCAAATTCTTTTACAAACACATACACACATGATCGCTAGCCCCAGTAGAAGCAGGATTCAGAAGAACTTCTTTGAATTCATTGGGTTCGTGCCCAGAGATAGCATGAAATCCCCATATCCTTTCTCCCACACTTTGTACCTTGCATTTTCACTTGGTCTTTGCTCAGTAATAAAACAATAATGTATGCTTTGAATTATGTTAGTTAATATAGTAAATGATAGGACCTAAGAAGAAAATTTTGGAAAAAGCTAACTGACATTTAGATGATCAGAAGAAGTAAGGGATGCTGAAGACTAAAATATTTTTAATATTTTTTTATTTTAATAATTTTTATTTTGACCAAAATGGATTACAAATCTTTCACAGTAATATTTTAGGTACATAGTGACATTGAATCAGGGAATTCCCACCACCAGTGTTGTCCTCCTTCCACCCCTGTTCCCAGCATGCATTCTATATCCCCCTTCTTTGACCCCATGCTGCTAGGATAAGTGGTCCCCTCTATGTCTATGTTGGGGGCTCTGGGCAGGACAGCTAGGCATAGGCCCCCTGGGCTGACCACTCTATGTCTAACTTGTTGTAGATTGGGTTTCAATTCTGTTGTCGTTGGCTTTGGATTTGGTGTTTAAGTATGATCATTTTACATTTCTACTTAATGTTCATATACCTGTTTGACCTTGGTGCCCTCCATTATTTGCCCCTCAATTTGTGAGGCAGAACAAGATGGTTCAAGTTATGTGGTTCCGTTTGGAGGGAAGAAAAAAATAAAAAGAAAAAAGGGGGGAGGGTAAAAATCAAACAAGAAAGATATGGAAGGAGTTCTTCCAAAGGCTATAAATATCAATTGAAGAAAAGAAAGGGAAAAAGGAAGGAAAACATAAAAACCATACCAAAAAAAAAGATCAAACAAAAGAACCCAAAAAGCACCACACAATAAAGACAACAACCAAACAATAAACATGGTCCTGAAATAAAAACAAAACAAAGCACACACACAAAAAGAAAAAACAACAACAATAACAACAACAACATAACAAAATAATTTGTGATTTTTTTTTTTGCATATGCACCATAAATATTCGGGACATTAGAAAGGGAATTTCCTTGGCCTAAGTCGAGATAAAGGGTTTCTCCACCTTTGAAGCATACTGTCATGGAATAACTATAGGCTCAATTCATGCTCTTTTTCTCTTCCCCAGGTCCTTTTGTGCTGTCTGGAAACTTTCTGCTCAGTCGTGGATGATAAAATCAGGCCTCAGTAACTAGAGATCTCAGTATTTGCATAGGTCATAGAATGGATACTAGAGTGAAGTCTTTCTTTATGTTTCTAGAAGTTCTGTTCCAGCACTGTAATTTTAATCAGTTTTGGTATTTGCACTGATCCTAGTATGGGGCCTAGGATAGAGTCTTTCATTATGTTTCCAGAAGTTCTGCTCAGTTGCAGTTTTCTCAGCTAGACCTCTGGGTTTAGAGATCTTGTTTGTACAGGTCGTAAGCCAAAGCCTAGACTAGGGTCTTTTTTATTGGTCCCAGAATAAGTCCTGCCAGTCATGGTGGGAGTAATATTCTTATAGGACGAAATTCTTAAACTATGGATGTCTGTCCTAACTTGAGGTACTTACTATCCTAAGTGAATTGAATCATAAGTAAACTAATAAGTGTTTGGAGAGAGAGAAAATGTGTTGGGGTTTGCAAAAAATAGCAACATTCAGTTGATATTAGAAAAAAATTAAATTGACTCAGCATGCAAAACGACATTGGAGCTCTGGTACTTAATGATTCCAGGTGTATCTCTGAAAGGTATCTCTTAAGACAAGGTCTAAAAAATGAATGAGATATTTGATTAGATAAAGAATGAAGTGACTGAGGTATCACTAAGCAATGGCAAGACCTGGAGATGAAGTTAGGCTGTGCTTAATCAAATAAAAAAAACAACAACAGATCAATACAAAACAAAACAAAATAAAAACAAGAAAGAGGGACTGGTGGGGAGTAAGCAAGGTAGGAATTCCCTTGAGAGATCAATGAGATGGGCAGGGGATTTTTCCATATAGGATTTTGGGTTTTGTTTTTCGGTGGTTTGTTTCTGTCTTTTTGGAGAGGGAGAACATCCTACAGGACTTAGGCCTTACTCTTTCCTCTGTGCTCAGGGATCCATCTGGTGGTACCCAGATCAGTTTTATGCAATAGAAGTACTTTACCATTCTAAAATCAAAATTCAGTTTATGATTTTGTAAACTGTGATTAAAAACTTTTATTTTATTTTACTCTAAGCAGGCATAGCCAAAATCCCTTTCCCAGAAAAAAAATCAGCATGTGGGGTCTGGATGTACAGAGACCAGGGTGTTTGTTTTTCACATAGCTGGCACTATGTGAATTCAATCCGTGGCATCCCATATGGTTTTACAAAGCGGTATCGACAGGAGTAATTCTCCTGTTTATCAAAAAATTGAGTTGCCATCTTCCCATAGTGTAAAATTCAGTCTGACATTTAAAACCCCGATCAGTTCCATTGGTCCCTTTCCAAGTCTTCATAAGCAACAAACTTCGATTGGCCCAGTTTCCCTGGCAGCTGTGTTCTTGTGCCTTGGGCACATGAGTGACTCCAACTGTAGAGACCTTCCTCTTATTATCTGAAAAGAATTCCAGCCTCATCCTTAGACCTAATTATTTTGTTTTCACTCATATCTTTTTTTTATTTTTATTTTTATTTTTTTTTAAATTTATTTAAACACCTTGATTACATACATGATTGTGTTTGGGTTTCAGTCATGTAAAGAACACCACCCATCACCAGTGCAACATTCCCATCACCAATGTCCCAAGTCTCCCTCCTCCCCACCCGACCCCCGCCTGTACTCTAGACAGGCTCTTCATTTTCCTCATACATTCTCATTATTAGGACAGTTCAAAATGTAGTTATTTCTCAGAATTCAAGCATATAGTGAAAGGTTGATTCTGTTCTTTGTCTGTTGCTTAAATCTACCTTCTCTGGAAAGTCCTACATTATCCAAACTGGCCTGCAACATGTCATGTGTGTAGTCCATCTCTGATGATGCCAGCTTGGCTTTTCCTTAGATTCCTAAGCCTCAACTCCTCTGTAGTGAGGTAAAACCCCTTGATTTTAGGTATGGTTTGACAAGGTACTTTTTGTCTCAGGTATGGCTATGACAAATGGCAAAGAAACAAATAGATAAATAGATAAAATAAAATTATTATCTGGCTGCTGTCACTTCTGGATTCTTTATTTTATTGATTGATTTCCATAGAATAGACCTACTTTTTAATATGACACATTTATCTGAATATCCCAGCTGACAGAGATAATCATGAATTCCATAAACTAAAAGAAGTTACATTTATGGTCTTAAGTATGGCAGATATTTAGCTATTTGTTCAGGTTTACATTTATTCTTTATGAGCTATCTTTTTCAATTGTGGGAAGTTAAAAATCACTCTCAAATATTTGGGTCTGCCTCATTTTCCATGGTCGTAATCAGGAGGATATAAACCAATATTCATTAAATTCATATATGCCTGCACAATAGCTTATGAAATTTCCTTTGCCTGCCATGTATTATATACATCTTTTTATTTTCTTGAACACACACATAAATACAATGAGGCTTATATGCAGAGACTCTCCACATTAATTTTCCCTCTCTTACTGTTGTGATGATTGGTGGAATCAAACACAAAGTTGTGGTACTTACACGTAAGTTTTCAGCAGGGTTATACTTTGCACTGTAGTGCTTACACATCTTTTACATGCAGTATTTTCAGGGAGGATCCTCATATTTATTTGTGGTGTTCATTTACATGTGTGATTGCACACTTGCTTGTAAATCTAGAGATCCCAGAAATTTGAGCTGAGGGGCTGCCAGAGCATTGGTGCAAGCGGTAGGAGTAGGGCATCTACTTTGCACGTACTAGCCTAGGATGGACCGCAGTTCAATCCCCGGCATCCCATATGGTTCCCCCAAGCCACGAGTTATTTCTGAGCACATAGCCAGGAGTAACTCCTGAGTGTCGCTGGTTGTGGCCCCAAAACACTAATAAAAAAAGGAAATTTGAGCTGATTGGTGCATATAGGTGACATTGGCAATCATACTCATAGCCTCACACCTGTCAGATATCAGGAAATTTATTTAGAGTTTCTCAACAATAATGTAGATGAATTAAAATTCAAACCTTGGCTCTTTTGAATAAAAATAAAAGAATTCTGATATTTTGAGACTATCCACAGATTAAAATGGCTAAGGGAATTTTCAGAATTATATCATACCAATTATTAGAGCATGTAGGCAAAACCACCTTGTTTCAATGTGTACAAGGTAGAAAAATGAATTTATTTCATAGCAACTAAATTCATCTTTGTATTTAAGTAGCTAAATAATAATAAATACCCCATTATTTTTACTACTGTTTTTATAACTACTGTATTTTATAAATACTACTGTATTTTATAATTTTTTTTATTTAAACACCTTGATTACATACATGATTGTGTTTGGGTTTCAGTCATGTAAAGAACACCACCCATCACCAGTGCAACATTCCCATCACCAATGTCCCAAGTCTCCCTCAAGGACCATATTTAGTAGTGCTCAGGGACCATTCCTAACAGGGCTCAGTGTACCATACAGGGTGTCACAGATTGAACTGGGTCAGCCACATGCAAGACAAACATCCTGACAGCTGTACTATCTCTCCAGCCCCATTCTAGATATTAATTTCTCTGTAAGATTCTGAATATCCTGCCAGTCTCAAACTTTCCCAGGATATTCTTCATGTCTTTTGCTTCCCTTGTGATTTAAGATTCATTTGGCATGGAATTAACAGTCTGTTGAATGTGTCTTTAATCCCACTTTATTCAGTGGCAGTTCACCCACCAGGCTTTAGTTTTCACCCACTCCAAGGAAGCTCCCTCTTGATATAAATCTTTAGAAAACCACTTATTTTAATCCATCTGGGACCATTTAGTGGATATGAAATTATACTTATTTTGCAGATTATAAGCTTCAGAA
This sequence comes from Suncus etruscus, assembly GCF_024139225.1. NCBI lineage: Eukaryota > Metazoa > Chordata > Mammalia > Eulipotyphla > Soricidae > Suncus > Suncus etruscus. Next base: position 32,969,091 of record NC_064852.1, read on the forward strand.
GTTTCCAAAGTTTTTATGCTGATAAGTAAATCTAGTTCATGCTCTTTATCATGTACGGTACTGTTTCTCCTGTTTCTTCACAGGGATTTTATGTGCATAGATAAGCAAATATGTGTGCAATTTTTTACAAACTGGATAGCCAGAATGATGTTATATATATTGAAATATAGCATATACTATTGCTTAGATACTTATGCCAAAGAACATGATATAATTACTAAACACTACTTGATGCAAAGTTATAAAACTAGATAAAATCTGCTTTGGATGGGCAGGAAAGTTTAGGTACTTTTGCTGTAATTATTTTTGTTGCATATATAATTCCCTATTAGGGAATTGTACTACTAAAGGAAAAAAGGCTAGTTCAGTTTGGTTTTATTTTTACAAAATGAAATAAGAAACCATCTCTTTGCATATTGGTATGTTATCATTTCTTGGCATAGGAGTATGTGATATGACATATTCTGTGATTTTATACTTAGTAAGTTTAATCATGGAAAAAGTACAAAATACTATTAATTAATCCAAATTTAGAAGAAAATAGTTTAATATGTTGCACAAAAGAAAATAATTTTGTGCAATATACAAAGGAATCTACACGGATATTTAAATATATGTAGATCTTTTTGTCTTTTAATTATTTAATCAATTTTTTCATTTTGCAGGAATATTCTTTTTACTTGCATTCTTATTTCTTTTATCACAAAGGAAAATAAGGTGCAGTTCAGTCATCAGTCTGTACACACATGAAAATAATCATGTTTCATTATGATTTTTGAATGTTCCTGTTTTATTTCATAGTCCTTTATCTCTGATACCAAAATGACTTTGTAGCCAATTAGTCATACAATAAAAAGTGTTTGCATCAAAATCATTTCACATGGGAGAGGATTAAAACTGTATGCAATAGAATTGCTACAAGTTTCTGGTCATTCCAATGAACTGTTGCAGCTTCCAAATGGAACTCCATAGGGTAAGCAAAACAAAACAATTTGTGATGTTGCCCATACAAAGAAATTCAATCCTGGTTATTTATCACTTTAGCATCTTAGTGCCCTTACTATTAAAACTACTGAACCCATCTGTGCGACATGGATGGTGAACCTCTTTAGAAAATGTCAACTTTGTTGAAGGGCTATGACTTGAAGGAAAGTAAAAAATGATAAAGACATTTTGTGAAGTATAGGTACAAATTCTAATAGAAAACTCTGAATATTTTTTCTAAAAGAAATATTCATATTTTATCTTATTTTAAATTTATGGTGTAGAACATGAAATATATCTCAGATATATTGGTGTCTGGTCTAAACATTGTTATTGTAATTCTTGGGAGTATTTTCATTAAGAGGATCAAATAAAAGCAAATGGATTATATATAGAAAGGAAATTTTATTGCTGTCCTTCCTTTCTGTCAAACATTCTAATTTTACAAAAGATTTATCCAAAACTCTCCTTACATTGTCCCTCACTCTAAGTCTCTTTATGTTGAAAATGTCACACTCAGCCTGTTTCTGATCACATAAAAGATAAGGTGGATTCTAGCTTCTGAACATTTCTTAGGAAATTATAATAAAAATTTTATTCCAACAACTATAAATAAAACCAAACCTTCTATATTTTGTCATTGAATTTTCCATGTTACCAGATTGTTTTCCCTTTATACTCTAAATTTGAATGACTTTTATTTGTACTATTCCATTATTAGCAGAGAAAACATTTTTTTCAGAAAGAAAAGCTCTTTGTTTCAATAGTCCTGCAAACTGCATTGTTGCTTGGGAAAATTGCCAAAGTCTCACTACTTGCTTATTATTTCAAATTTATGATTTTGTTAGAAGGGAATATTAGAATGTAAGTTAGAATATAAGTTTGAAATTAAGTGCTATTTTGCTTCTGTAAACCTGCCTTTACTTAGACACTTAGACGGGCTCAAGTTTTAAGGAACAAAGACTAGGCCCAGAAGAACAATTTCCTGGAACCAGACCATATAGATGCAATGGTCAGATGGCAACTGCATTCTGTGTCTGGAAGATGATTACAGAAACTGATAACCACATCCTGGGTCTGGAGATGCATAATTTCCTCTCACTGAACCTACAGTCCACCCTAGCCATTTGTCTGATGTAACATATATCCTACAATCAATTCTAGCCATGTAGAATAAGGACCTATTGTTTTAAAATAAGTTAACTACCCAGACGTGTGAAACCTCTAATTTCTCTATAAAAAAAATGGCCTGTGAGCCCAATAGAGGCCGAATTTTCTTAAGAGGTGGTTGACCCCACCATGCTGGAATAAATTCCCCTTGCATTTGCAGTACTGATTCTCATCTCTTCTGATTTCTGTGGGACGGCTCTTGAGTCTGGAGCTACCAATTTCTCCTTCAAGGCAGGTATAAATTCTCACTGAAGTAAGTTTGATGAGTTTTCACTTGTCTCAGTGTAAGCAAGACGAGTTTAATATTTCAAGCCTTGATGAATCAGTTGGCTTAGATAAAAGGGAAAAAAGTTCAGTAATCTAATTTAATTGAAGCAAGGGTTAACTTAAACCTGACAGGACAATGGCTATGAACTACTTAACTGAAGAGTTTTAGCAGTTCCTGTACAGCATAATTGTTTATTTGTCTACAATGAATGAACTAGAGATAAAGAAGGTGCTTAATAATTGCTAGTTTTCATTATCTCTGCTCTTTTTTTCTGTGTCAACTTCCTTCTTAATACTTCTTCGTCTTCTTAACAACTGTAAGAAAATTTAGATGTATGTAGATATTTCCACTAAACTAGATACTGGTTTAGTTCCTTGAAAGAAATGGCATATGAACCCCTGTCTAAAAGGAAATTTCTCCAAAAGATCAAATTATGCTCTGAGCAAAAAAAAAAATGCCAAAGGGAATCAAAGAAGCTCGCTCCACAAGGCAAGCAGTCTAACCTTGGTGCTCAGGTAAAGCAATGATGGAATGGCAACCTCCTTATATTTGCTAGATTTGTAAATGGTGTTTCTCTCTGGTGACCTGAGGATTTGGATTCCTTTGTCACCGTGAAACTCACTGCTTCAAGAAGATGGAAATTTAATTCCGTTAGCACAAATGTCACTTATCTTTTGGTGAGTAGTAGCAGTTTTAGACCTCTGAGCTTTAGACACTGATAAATAGTGAAAGGAGGTCAGGGAACTTCTCAGAATCCCATGTGAGATGCCACTGAAACTTTACCATTAGTAGTATTTTACAAGGTTGATCTATGAAACAGGAGAAAACAGGAAATAGAAATTAGGCTTTTTTTCCCTTCAGTTTGACCCTGTATGTATGCCCTGCTGTATGAGTTGTGTCAATGTCAATACAAACTATCCAAAGCAAATTATTTGGCTTATTGTTACATATATAGCCACAACAGAATAGTGACATAAAATTAAAAATTATTAGGTTATTATTTCTTAGGGGAAGATGGCATTGAAGGGAGGCAGGAAAGAAAAAATATATGTGAATTGTGCTTTTAATTTGATATCTATTATTAATTCCTGTGTATAGTATACAATGATATTAAAAACATTTCACAAAATTATTTCATTAAGTCTCCCAATGACACAATTTTATTCTTGTAAATAGGTAAAGAAATTATTGTATTTAGTGATGTTAAGTAACTCCCAAAGCAACATAATCACTAATTTTTGACTTTCCATTATCAAGACAACTCATCTGGTTGCAAAGAATATGCTATCACTACCAGTCTAAATTGCTACCCTTGTTATTTGCCTCAAATTGAGTATTTTACTAAAATGAATTAGAAAAGATGAGCTGGCTGCAAATTTTCCTATTAGGGATTTCTTTGGACAATAGTCAACATTCTTAACTCATTGGAACTAATTGGCATATGTTTTAAGATAGAAAATAGCTATGTAGTATGTATTCAGTTCTGCTATGTTTAAAGGCAGGAGAATAATGGAGGAAACTATTTTCTCAACTCATGAAGAGGAACTATTATTTATTTAGTAGATGGGCAAGCACTGGGTGGAATATTACATATATGTATTCTGTATATCTGGTGAAGAGGGGTAATAAGTAAAATATTTCACTATTTTTGAATTTTCAAAGTTCTACATCAATGAATATAAAGTAATACAAATACTAGAACCTTGACTTTGGAAAAAGTTAGAAATATGTTGTGCTAATAAAGACATAATTTTCATTTCAAATATTATATAATATACCAATAAATTATTTTGCTACCTGTGTGCAATGTGTACTAAATATTTAAAGACTTATTTTGTATTGTTATAAAGAATTTATTCTTTAAGTCTATATTCTAATAAAGTCAAATTGAACCTGTGGAGAGAAAGAACTAGAAATGACATTAAAGTTCAAGGTAAGAGAGACTACAGGCATATGAGTAAATGGAGAAAAATTCTTAGAGGATGAAGAAGATTTGAGTTTAATTTTAAAAGGGTATAAATACACTTATCAGACTTTAGCTAATGAACTCACATCAGATAAACTTTATTATCATCAAAACCACTGGAAAATTGGTTAAAAAACTCCACACTTTTCATTTGATGTAATTCTATTTGTTTATGCTTTCTTATGTTTTCTTGGCCAAATATATTGAATCGTTGAAGATACCTTTAAATTCAATGTCAATGTCTTGTTATGTTCTTCTCAAAATAATTTATGGATTTAGGTATTTTATTAAGATCTTTTTTTGTTTGTTTGTTTTTGGGCCACACCTAGTAACGCTCAGGGGTTATGTGCTCAGAAATTGCTCCTGGCTTAGGGGACCATATAGGACACTGGGGGATTGAAACACTGTCTGTCCTAAGGTAGTGAATGCAAGGTGGACACCCTACTGCTTGTGCCACTACTCTGGCCTCATTTATTAAGAACTTTAATAGAAAAGAAAGGCCTCCCATATTCTTTTTATTCCAGAATTACTTTAATTATTCAGGCAGAGTCAGTTATCACCTCATGTAAATTTCAACATTTGTTCTGTTTTAAAATTGTCAGAAGTATTTTTATAATAACTGCATTGAACCAGTATAATGTTGTATAGAGACAATTAGTATTGTCATTTTAACAATATTAATCAAGAAAGGATGACCAGAATAAATATGCCCCAGGGACTGGAAATATACTTTTCTACTATTTGCCTAATTAAGAGCTAATATACAATATATGTAAAGCACTTGTCAAAATTAAGGAAAAAAATCAATTTCATAAAAATAAATTGGGAGAAGACATGAAAATCTCATCTCATACCGTGAGATTGGCATATGACAAAAAGAATAAAACCAACCAGTGTTGGAGTGGATGTGTGGAAAAAAAAAAACTTCGACCATTACCAATGATAGTGTAAGCTGCTCAGCCCTTCTGGAAAACAATATAAACACTTCTCATAAAACTAAAGATTGTATTTCCATTTGACACTTCTTGGTAATTTACCCCAAGGACACCTAAACTCGATCCAGAAATGATATGTGTGTGTGTGTGTGTGTGTGTGTGTGTGTGTGTGTGTGTGTGTGTTCATTGTAGCTCTTTAACCAAGATCTGGAAACAACTCAAATGCCAAAAACAGTTGAGTGAATAAAGAAACTAGTATATATGCATAATGGATATTACTAAGATTAAAAAAAGATGAAATCATGTAATTATCTTCAATTTCAATGTTTATGATGCTTAGGAAAATAAGTTAGAGGGAGAAAGTAAAAAAATAGAATGATCTCTCATAAATGTAATATAAAAAAACAGCAAGGGAAGAACAATTGACTAGTGGTAACAAATATTGAGAGTGGACTTTTGAAATTAGGGATGCAGATACTAATGATGGCTGTGGTGTTGGAACGTGGCTTGCCTAAATTCTACAGTTAACAATCTTGCAAATCATGTTATTTAAATAACAGTGGAGGGACCCTTACTTTACTGGCCAAGGGGATACTAGAGGGATTAAGTTGCTTTCCTTGGTTCATGGCAAATTCCACTGAGTATGAAAATCACCAGGTGCAGCAGAGGAAACACTATGAATTACCTCTTGTAATCCTAGAGAACCCACCATTTTGGAGATTCCTGGTGGCTCAGGCAATCCCTGGCATCATAGAACTGAATAGCTGGGAGAAGCCCTTGGGACTTCTTGCTTAAGGTATTGGAATGTTCCTAAAACAACAAAGGCTTGAGGGTCTAAGAAAAAAGAAAAGCTTAGAGATGCAAATATACCATCTAGCACTACCTATTCCTTGATATGGTTGCAAATTCTAAAGTAGCCACTGGGAAGGGTTTTGCTATCCTGGTGGGGCTAGGAAAACATAAAAATTAAGCATGAGCCAGAGATAAAAGCTTTCAGGAGTAAGGACAATCTGGAAATAGAATGATTCTTTAAGAGATTGACACTTCATCTAAATAAATCCAATTTAAGGTTGCATGAAAGATCTGCTCTACTCTAATTGGCTGTATAAGTAAAAGTAAAACCTTTCTTAAAGAATATATTATCAGTTTCAAGGTGATTATGCCACTAAAAAGTAGCATCTAAAAACTAAAATAAATTCTGTGTGAAATAGCTGTATAAAAGTATAAGAATGAGGATTAAAATGGTTGACCTTGAAATAAAGAGAACAAAAAACTAAAACACTCCACCCATACTACTTAGCAGATTTAAGTTATCAATATTACTATATTCAAAGTTTTAGTTAAATAGTTAAATGGACATTGTAGAGAAAATTATAAAAATAGTGTGAGGTAGACACTTTTGAACTGAAAAAGATAGTAACTGAATTTAAGCACTTAATATCCAGATACTCCTTGCTTAATGACTTACCTGTTTATCGATTGCTCGCACTTAAGACCATCTCTTCATCGTTATTTTATTTTATTTTATTTTAAATATTCTTTTTTATCTTGTACACTCTATAGTACAGTACTGTGGTTCTTGGTGCTTTAATGTACCTACTTGACTAACTTTATATTCTGTAATACAACCTATGCAAATTAAAACAAGTAGAAGTTTTCAGTTTGATTTTTCTCCTTATTTTACTTATTCAGAATACTGTGTTGTCAAGTCCTATGCATATACTATACAACTGTATACAGTACATGCAGTTCCTCACTTAACGACCAATTTGCTTAACGACAAATTTCCGTTTGGTTGTTAAGTGAGGAGTATTCGTATAGGGATTTAAAAAAGATTAGGTGTAATTTAAAAGTGCAGAAGGCTCTATTAAGGCACAAGAACATAAAATAATACACAAAAGATCATAAAAGCGATCTGGTATGTTTCAAAAGTGTCTGATATTTGTCACAGAAATCCAGACTATTAGGAAAAGAAGGAGAATCAGTAATTGAAGTGTCAATGCTAAGATTTGTCTAAACCTTACAAACTTTTGCCAAAAGATCTAAAACTGTTTTAATTCCTAAGTGGGATAAGTACAAAATAGCTAAACTTAGGCATATCATAGTAAAATGGTTGAAAACTAACACAGAGAATATTTTAAATGTAACAAATAGGAAAATAAAAAACAAGTTTCCAAATGTTAAGAATATCTTAAGGAGGGACCGAAATAATATAGGGGGTAAGTCATGCTGATTGATCGTTGTAATCCCTAGCACCACATAATATCCCCCGAGCAATGGATCCTGAGTGATTCCTATGTGATTCTTGAGTTCAGAGCAAGAAGTAAATCTTGAGCCACCCCAAGCAAAACAAAGCTGAAATGAATATTATATAGAAATAGTAGAAGCTGAAATATTATGATTGACAGGTTAAACTAAATTTGAGGACAATTTTTGATCATTTAGAATTCTATAGTCAGTGAAAATGTTTTCCTCCCAAAGGCAAAGTTAAAATAATTTTAAACTAACAAAATCAGAAAATTTATTACCATGAGATCCCCAAGCAGAAAGAAAATCCCAGACAGAAGTATATAAATATAGGGGAATATAAATAGCAATGGAAAGAATGAATATATGAGCGATTTTGAATAATAATCTCTAATCCCTATATACAACAAATGTAGTAATATAGAATTGAGTTTAAAGCATATTTAAAATATGCCAATAAATGCTCAAAAGTAAAATCTCTTAGATGTAATTTAAAATATCCTAATATCTTTGAATTATTGGAAATTTTGTATATGCATTATTTTTATTGATTTTTAATAAATTAAAAACTAATTATATAATCTTAAGGTAGCCAGTTAAAGAATGATAAGGAGAATTTTTTGGTTATACTTAAGTTTCACTAGAAGCATCCATCTGACAAGGTTTACATGTAAGTACATTACTTGGGAAATGTCCTTCCACTCAATAAAGTAGAGCAATTAATTGTGTTAGACTAGGGTGACACAAAGGAGCCAATTAAGCATTGATTTTTAAGAAATTTACCTATAGCATCTTCTCCAGTTCTATACTGGGGCATAATGGAAACTGAAATGACATAAGAATTTACTTTACAGTGATCTTATTCAATAGACAGTCAAAATTACTTATCTAAGTGTAGATAATCCCCTGGCATTTCTAAATTGCTTGATGTGCAAATATTTCTGATAATCAGAGAAATAATTTAAATAGAGTCTCTGTCTGAACTATTGGAAATTGGGCTAGGAGTGTTTCCCAAATAAATTGTAATTACCAATGACAAAATCCCCAAAGTTTGGAGAGAAACAAGTGATATTAAACAAGTGAAACAAGTGATATTAAAATAGAAAAGTATGTACATATATGTGCCAAAGATGCATGAACTACTATACATTGTAATTTTTGTAATTTTAATTTAGTGAGTCCATACTATAAATATCCAAGAGGCCCAAAATTAGAATGAATAAATGTTAACATATTAATTTGATATAATTTCATAGAGCAATAGAAGACATTATAGCTATCAATAAGACCATGGCTGTGTCTCAAAACAAAATGATTGAAAGAAGCCATTTGCTATAGAAAGTGAAGATCCTTGTATATAAAGTTAAAGAATATATAATGCAAAAAATATGATCATGAGATGGTACCCTAACAACAAGATTGGGACTGGAGAGATGAAACAGCAAGTATGCTGCTTGCATCGCAATTAGTTGACCAGGAATTTATCCTCGGCACTCCATATGGTTCCAAGTCTTCATCCTGGAGTTTATCCCTAGATTATCCTTGAGCCTGGACCTAGCATTAAGCCCTGAGCACTATGGCCTAAAAACAAACAAGCAAACTCAAAACCAGGTAACTAAAAATACAAAGGTTTATAATTGGAGGAAAGAAAAAGAGAGGGGCTTTCTGTGATGCTGAGATTCTTTTTATTCCTGAGGAATTTAAAAAAGTACATTCTCTATGGTAATTCATAGAACTGTGCATATCTGATATGAAGTATACTTCTACTTTAACTTTTGAAATGTCTTAAAATGAAAAGAAAATTATTTGGTTGGAGAGGCAAAGAATGGCACCTTTACTTCTGTATATGTTATTAGGACTCTGTAATCAAAGAATCTCTGAAAGATCAATTACAGAAAATAGAAACAAAAGGTTTGTTATAGGCAATTGAGAATGATGAAGATATATGGGAAATGGAGAAAAGACTGAAAAGCCCATATCACATACTATTGGAAATATCACGTTCAATGAATGAGTTGTAGGGAACTGGAGACTTTGTCCTTGGCATCAAGTATAATATAAATTCTGTGTTCTGGGTAAAATTCCAGACACTAATATAGTAATATTCCTTCCTCTTCATACATAACACCATACTTTTGCTAATGGAAATGGTTTTTGCTTTGCCAATTTGATAAATTGCACAACACAGCTAGGAGCCTTGTGGATAGGAATGAAATTAGCGCTCATGGACTGAGGGCACAGTTCAAGGGTCTGGAGTACATAATTTGTGTGTGGCAGCTCTGGATTCAATCCCTATACTTCATTGTCCCCTGACCACAAGATTGAGAATAGCAGTAAACTTGGCTGTGTGTGACCCAAACCCAAATGAATCAAGCAAGCAATGGTGGGGAAATTGAGTTTACAGAAACTGTATAAAATTTTGCATACCATATCTAATGGTTATGGTATTAGATAACATTTTAACCTTAAAGGCATTTTAACCATCAATCTTGAAGATGCTGCTCTGGCTACTGAAGGTTAATTATGGGTTTACATCTGTGTCTCTTGTCTAACTCTTTTTTTTTTTTTTTTTTTTTTTTAATTTTTTTTTTATTTAAACACCTTGATTACATACATGATTGTGTTTGGGTTTCAGTCATAAAAGGAACACCACCCATCACCAGTGCAACATTCCCATCACCCAAGTCCCAAATCACCCTCCTCCCCACCCAACCCCCGCCTGTACCCTAAACAGGCTCTACATTTCCCTCATACATTCTCAATATTAGGACAGTTCAAAATGTAGTTATTTCTCTAACTAAACTCATCACGCTTTGTGGTGAGCTTCCTGAGGTGAGCTGGAACTTCCAGCTCTTTTCTCTTTTGTGTCTGAAAATTATTATTACAAGGGTGTCTTTCATTTTTCTTAAAACCCATAGATGAGTGAGACCATTCTGCGTTTTTCTCTCTCTCTCTGACTTATTTCACTCAGCATAATAGATTCCATGTACATCCATGTATAGGAAAATTTCATGACTTCATCTCTCCTGACAGCTGCATAATATTCCATTGTGTATATGTACCACAGTTTCTTTAGCCATTCATCTGTTGAAGGGCATCTTGGTTGTTTCCAGAGTCTTGCTATGGTAAATAGAGCTGCAATGAATATAGGTGTAAGGAAGGGGTTTTTGTATTGTATTTTTGTGTTCCTAGGGTATATTCCTAGGAGTGGTATAGCTGGATCGTATGGGAGCTCGATTTCCAGTTTTTGGAGGAATCTCCATATCGCTTTCCATAAAGGTTGAACTAGACAGCATTCCCACCAGCAGTGGATAAGAGTTCCTTTCTCTCCACATCCCCGCCAACACTGTTTATTCTCATTCTTTGTGATGTGTGCCATTCTCTGGGGTGTGAGGTGGTATCTCATCGTTGTTTTGATTTGCATCTCCCTGATGATTAGTGATGTGGAACATTTTTTCATGTGTCTTTTGGCCATGCGTATTTCTTCTTTGTCAAAGTGTCTGTTCATTTCTTCTCCCCATTTTTTGATGGGGTTAGATGTTTTTTTCTTGTAAAGTTCTGTCAGTGCCTTGTATATTTTGGAGATTAGCCCCTTATCTGATGGGTATTGGGTGAATAGTTTCTCCCACTCAGTGGGTGGCTCTTGTATCCTGGGCACTATTTCCTTTGAGGTGCAGAAGCTTCTCAGCTTAATATATTCCCATCTGTTAATCTCTGCTTTCACTTGCTTGGAGAGTGCAGTTTCCTCCTTGAAGATGCCTGTAATGTCCTGTAGTGTTTTGCCTATGTGCTGTTCTATATATCTTATGGTTTTGGGGCTGATATCGAGGTCTTTAATCCATTTGGATTTTACCTTTGTACATGATGTTAGCTGGGGGTCTAAGTTTAATTTTTTGCAAGTGGCTATCCAATTGTGCCAACACCACTTGTTGAAGAGGCTTTCCCTGCTCCATTTAGGATTTCCTGCTCCTTTATCAAAAATTAGATGGTTGTATCTCTGGGGAACATTTTCTGAGTATTCAAGCCTATTCCACTGATCTGAGGACCTATCCTTATTCCAATACCATGCTGTTTTGATAACTGTTGCTTTGTAGTACAGTTTAAAGTTGGGAAAAGTAATTCCTCCCATATTCTTTTTCCCAATGATTGCTTTAGCTATTCGAGGGTGTTTATTGTTCCAAATGAATTTCAAAAGTGTCTGATCCACTTCTTTGAAGAATGTCATGGGTATCTTTAGAGGGATGGCATTAAATCTGTATAATGCCTTGGGGAGTATTGACATTTTGATGATGTTAATCCTGCCAATCCATGAGCAGGGTATGTGTTTCCATTTCCGTGTGTCCTCTCTTATTTCTTGGAGCAGAGTTTTATAGTTTTCTTTGTATAGGTCCTTCACATATTTAGTCAAGTTGATTCCAAGATATTTGAGTTTGTGTGGTACTATTGTGAATGGGGTTGTTTTCTTAATGTCCATTTCTTCTTTATTACTTTTGGTGTATAGAAAGGCCATTGATTTTTGTGTGTTAATTTTGTAGCCTGCCACCTTGCTATATGAGTCTATTGTTTCTAGAAGCTTTTTGATAGAGTCTTTAGGGTTTTCTAAGTAGAGTATCATGTCATCTGCAAACAGTGAGAGCTTGACTTCTTCCTTTCCTATCTGGATTCCCTTGATATCCTTTTCTTGCCTAATCGCTATAGCAAGTACTTCCAGTGCTATGTTGAATAGGAGTGGTGAGAGAGGACAGCCTTGTCTTGTGCCAGAATTTAGAGGGAAGGCTTTCAGTTTTTCTCCATTGAGGATAATATTTGCCACTGGCTTGTGGTAGATGGCCTTCACTATATTGAGAAAGGTTCCCTCCATTCCCATCTTGCTGAGAGTTTTGATCAAGAATGGGTGTTGGACCTTATCAAATGCTTTCTCTGCATCTATTGATATGATCATGTGGTTTTTATTTTTCTTGTTATTGATGTTGTGTATTATGTTGATAGATTTACGGATGTTAAACCAGCCTTGCATTCCTGGGATGAAACCTACTTGATCGTAGTGGATGATCTTCTTAATGAGGCATTGAATCCTATTTGCCAGGATTTTGTTGAGGATCTTTGCATCTGCATTCATCAGTGATATTGGTCTGTAATTTTCTTTTTTGGTAGCGTCTCTGTCTGGTTTAGGTATCAAGGTGATGTTGGCTTCATAAAAGCTATTTGGGAGTGTTTCTGTTTGTTCAATTTCATGAAAGAGTCTTGCCAAGATTGGCAGTAGTTCCTCTTGGAAAGTTTGATAGAATTCATTAGTGAATCCATCTGGACCTGGGCTTTTGTTTTTCGGCAGACATTTGATTACTGTTTTAATTTCATCAATGGTGATGGGGGTGTTTAGATATGCTACATCCTCTTCCTTCAACCGTGGAAGATTATAAGAGTCCAAGAATTTATCCATTTCTTCCAGGTTCTCATTTTTAGTGGCGTAGAGTTTTTCAAAGTAGTTTCTGATTACCCTTTGAATCTCTGTCATATCAGTAGTGATCTCTCCTTTTTCATTCCTGATACGAGTTATCAAGTTTCTCTCTCTCTCTTTCTTTGTTAGGTTTGCCAGTGGTCTATCAATCTTGTTTATTTTTTCAAAGAACCAACTTCTGCTTTCGTTGATCTTTCGGATTGTTTTTTGAGTTTCCACTTCGTTGATTTCTGCTCTCAGCTTTGTTATTTCCTTCTGTCTTCCTGTTCTTGGGTCCTTTTGTTGAGCATTTTCTAGTTCTATTAGCTGTGTCATTAAGCTACTCAGGTAAGCTCCTTCTTCCTTCCTGATGTGTGCTTGCAAAGCTATAAATTTTCCTCTCAGTACTGCTTTTGCTGTGTCCCATAAGTTCTGAGAGTTTGTGTCTTTATTGTCATTTGTTTCCAGGAACCTTTTGATTTCCTCCTTGATTTCATCTCGGACCCACTGGTTATTGAGCATGAGGCTGTTTAACTTCCAGGTGTTAAAGTGTTTCTTCTGAGTCCCTTTGGAGTTCACAAATAATTTCAGAGCCTTGTGGTCAGCGAAGGTAGTCTGCAAAATTTCTATCCTCTTGATCTTATGGAGGTATGTTTTATGTGCCAGCATGTAGTCTATCCTGGAGAATGTCCCATGTACATTGGAGAAGAATGTGTATCCAGGTTTCTGGGGATGGAGTGTCCTATATATATCCACTAGGCCTCTTTCTTCCATTTCTCTCCTCAGGTCTAGTATATTCTTGTTGGGTTTCAGTCTGGTTGACCTGTCCAGTGTTGACAAAGCCATGTTAAGGTCCCCCACAATTATTGTGTTGTTGTTGATATTATTTTTCAGATTTGTCAACAGTTGTATTAAATATTTTGCTGGCCCCTCATTCGGTGCATATATGTTTAGGAGAGTGAATTCTTCCTGCTCTACGTACCCCTTGATTAATATAAAATGTCCGTCTTTGTCCCTTACAACCTTCCTGAGTATAAAGTTTGCATTATCTGATATTAGTATGGCCACTCCAGCTTTTTTATGGGTGTTGTTTGCTTGGATAACTTTTCTCCAGCCTTTTATTTTGAGTCTATGTTTGTTCTGACTATTCAGGTGCGTTTCTTGTAGGCAGCAGAAGGTTGGATTGAGTTTTTTGATCCATTTAGCCACTCTGTGTCTCTTAACTGGTGCATTTAGTCCATTGACGTTGAGAGAAAGAATTGTCCTGGGATTTAACGCCATCTTTATTTCAAAATTTGGTGTGTCTTTTGGGTAGTCTTGTCTTAGATTAGGTCTTTCAGTTTTTCTCTTAAGACTGGTTTTGTGTCTATGAAGTTTCTGAGCTGTTTTTTGTTTGTGAAACCATGTATTCTTCCATCAAACCGGAAAGTGAGTTTTGCTGGGTATAGTATTCTGGGTGAAGCATTCATTTCATTCAGTCTTGTCACAATATCCCACCACTGCTTTCTGGCATTGAGCGTTTCTGGTGACAGGTCTGCTGTAAATCTCAGGGAAGCTTGCTTGAACATGATTTCCCCTTTTGATCTTGCTGTTTTCAGAATTCTGTCTCTATCTGTGGGATTTGTCATTGTGACTAGGATGTGTCTTGGGGTGGTTTTTCTGGGGTCTCTTTTGGTTGGTACTCTTCGGGCATGCAGGATTTGATCACATATATTCTTTAGCTCTGGAAGTTTCTCTTTAATGATGTTCTTGACCATTGATTCTTCCTGGAAATTTTCTTCCTGGGTCTCTGGGACTCCAATGATTCTTAAGTTGTTTCTGTTGATCTTATCATAAACTTCTATTTTCGTCTGTTCCCATTCTTTGACTAATTTTTCCATTGTCTGCTCATTTGCTTTAAGTTTTTTGTCCAATCTCTCCTGCTGTATGGAATTGTTATGTATCTCATCTTCCACAGCACCAAGTCTATTCTCAGCTTCTGATACCCTGTCCCAGAGCTTATCCATTTTGTCATTCACTTCGTTTACTGAGTTTTTCAGGCCTGTTAGTTGACATGTTATTTCAGTTTGGAGTTTTGTCATTTCTGCCTTCATATTTTCTTGGTTCTTATTAGTGTTCTGTTCAACTCGATCCATGGTTTCTTGGAGTCTGTTGAGCACCTTCCATATTGCTAGTCTAAAGTCCTTATCTGAGAGGTTGATTAGTTGTTCAGTCATTATCTGGTCCTCAGAATTGTCATCTTCATTCTCTATGTCTGATGCTGGCCTGCGCTGTTTCCCCATTGTCACATTTGTATTGTGGGTTTTTCTACGTGTTGTAGTGGTATTCATTGTCTATATGATGTAGGCAGCACACTCCTCTGGCTCCTCCCTTTCTGGATGGGCTGACTTGCCTCTAAGGGAGGGGAGTCCTCCGTGGATGAAGCCTCACACTGGGTCAAATCTTAGGCCCGAGCATGCAACAGAGAAGACAGTCCAGAGAGAAATGTTTGCTTCTGTGATATAGCGCTGTTCTTAGTGTGATTTTTCCTTCTTGTTGCAATGGAGTTCTTTCCTTAGAAAGAGTGCACGGCCGCGTAGCAAAGCGGAGCGGCCGTGCTCCTCTGAGCCTCTTTTTGCCCCACTCGCAAGAGTTTCACGCAAGAGGACAGTAGACAGACATAGACAGGTCACACTCACAGTCTTTCACAGCTGAGCCCCACTGGGCCGGTGTACTTTCGCGGATCTCTTGTCTAACTCTTATAAGGAGCTGGAATTCACTACATAAGAAATCAAAGAGCTAAATTCATTAATTACTTTTAATTATACCAGTTCCTAGAGGTAAATGTTTTGGATACAAATATGAACACAATGGTACTGTGTGTTTGGGTGTGAAGACAACACACAATTAGGGAGGTGTCATTGGCTTTACTATGACAGAGCCTTCTTAAAAAGACACTATTCTGATCTGTCTGCCACCTTTTTTTCCTCCCCTTACACAAAAAGCCAAGTGAAAATTAAAACGGAAACTTTTGGAAAAGACAAATAATGAGTATTCTAATTATTAAACATTTCTTTCAAGTCTGTAGCTGGCACATGGTGTTGAAACTGTCTTTTTTTTAATTTGATTAAGAACAGAGCAGCTATGCCTGAGAATATTATGATGCTGTTTATGTGGATTCTTTCCTGTCAGCCCTTACCCAAAGACAGGAAAAAGTGAAGTTCTCTCCTGTAAGACTGCAAGTCATCTTTCAGAATTAATTTCATTAGTGTTGACATGACACAATGAACATAGATGAGGCTTATTTTTCAACTTAAGTTCTAGATTCAGTCTTCTTATTTTCTTTTGAGGGAGAGAGGCGTTTATGATGCAACTTGTACACATATTTTTGAATCGGAAGAATTATTGATTTCTTCAAATTCTAAAGGATATTGGTAGGATAGTAAATAGGAAAACATTTTTCCAAAGTAATAGAAATCCATATGAATTTAATAGTGAGTAAACTGATAGACACTTATTGAATGTTCCTGCTGCAAGACTGTTTCGACTCCTGGTGAACAAAATACTGCTTCTAAATTTGAACCACTTTAGCTAACATTGTCAGCAGAATGGACTAAACTTAAGTAAGTCTGCCACAACTAACTCCATGATGTTTTTATATAAAACCCAACTCAGGTCGATATAGTTTTTGTTTTTGTGAAACTAATGCCCACAGGTAATCACAGTTAGTTAGCAATTGGATGGGAGAAGGTAGTGTATGCACTTCTTCCTGACTTCTGGGCTTTCTTGCCTTCCCTGTTTTTTAACATTAAGTCCTCAGTGCTTCCAGCAATGTGTGTACTGACATGTAGACAAGCTCTGTCAAGGTGAGCCCAATACAGCTACATAGGCAGCAAGGATTTTCTGCCTACTAATTGTGACAAAGCTGCTTGAACTGAATGAATATCAGTATCTGGGCAGCAGACTTGAAACACTCTATGCTCAGGTATGAGCATGATGCATTTTGTTTTGTTTTTCTATTGAGCACAAATTGCTTGGTGGTCACACATCTCTCTTGACTCCAGCCATGAAAAGCCTAGCTTTGTTGTTCTGTTCAACAAAATAGTACTAAAGTTGAGCAAAATTTCTCATCTTTCTTCTCTCTGCTATTTGCTTTTGGCACTTAAATTCCTTAAGCTATAGTTTACTTTTAAGGTTCCTAGGTACAGTGTGTGTGTGTGTGTGTGTGTGTGTGTGTGTGTGTGTGTGTGTGTGTGTACAGAAGAAAGATGGTAAATTTAAAATGCTCCTTGAACTTTTTTTCTGCATTGGTAAATTACTTAGCTCTCATAAGGGAGAGATCTCATCCTTATTGACCTTGCCATGCCATTCTTCCAGAAACAATAGCAAACCAACAACCTAATCAAAGGATACAATTTTGGCTTTTGAGACCATGGAAGATAAACTGTATTTTAAATTGAGCAGAAAAACTTTTTTTTTCCCAGATATGAGAATCAGCAGCCACATTCCATCCTCAGGATCTTGGCAGGCAAAGGCCCTACACAGGAGGCGAAAGGAAACAAGAGACAGGTAGGTTTGTATGGGAGAGAGGTAACTTGAACAGGAGTCTCATGTCCTTTTGGCATAATTTGCAAGTGACCAGTAGAACCAAAACTTAAAAAGACCTATCTGTCATGTATTTTAATCTAGTGTTCTGCTTGAGTAGGTATCAATGGCAATTGATGCTTTCACCCCAGTTGATGGGTGGATAGAAAAAACTACCTTTATTTTCAGCTTCATTTGGACATTCATGGCATAGAAGTGGCATATATATATATATATATATATATATATATATATATATATATATTACATCTGATAAAGTATCTGCTCATATCAACTCCAGCATATTTTTCTTTTTATGGTTAATTTTATGAATTTTTATAAATATTATTAGGCTATTAGTCCTATAATTAGATATATTGTATTAGAAAGTTTTCTTTCCTTCATTAGAAAATACTGTTTAGTTTCAGGTTTTTTTCTTTTTGTTTGGGATTTTTAATTTTGTTTTGTTCTGAAGAAACTTTTAATTTGATATATTACAGTTATGAGCTTTTTCTTTATCTTTCCAGAGAAACTCAGGAGACACACCATAGCCAATATCATTGAATTTTTTTCCCATGCTTCCCCCTCCCCCTTGTATTTTGTGGTTCAGTTCTAACATCTAATTGTTTTAGTCCATTTTGAATTAATTTTTTTTTGTGTATAGGGTGAAATAGTGAACCAGTTTTACAGCATGTGACTATCCAGTTTTCCCAATAGCACTTGTCAAAGACACATTTTGATAAATATATGCACTTCAATCTTTAGTCCATGTACGTAAGAATTTATTTTTGGGCTCTTAATTCTTTCACTGGTTTGTGAGTAGTTTAAAGTTAGGAAACATGAGGTCTTCTGTCATTTTGTTAGGATAGATTTGGCTAATTTGTATCACTTGCACTAATTTTAGTATTTTTTTTTATTTCCTTAAAGAAAGCCATTAGGATTTTTGTTAGGGATTCTTTCTTAAAGGTTTTGTTTAGAGGGCTGGAGAGATAGCATGGAGATAGGGCGCTTGCCTTGTATGCAGAAGGATGGTGGTTTGAATCCCAGCATCCCATATGGTCCCCCGAGCCTGCCAGGAGCGATTTCTGAGCTTAGAGCCAGGAGGAACCCCTGAGCGCTGCTGGGTGTGGTCCTCCCTTCCCCCCCAAAATGATTTTGTTTAGAATCCCTAAATATGTGATCTTAATTTGTTAATAAAAATGACGCTATAATGTCTCTTTGGGTAACATGATAATTTAAAAAATCTTATTACTATGATCGATGAACATTTAGCATATTACCATTACTTTGTGTCTTCTATTTCTTTTAAGAATGACATATATTTTATTGTACAATTCTGTCACCCTTTTAAAAGTTGAATCCTAGGTGCTTAATTATTTTTGATGCAATGTATATATTGTTTTCTTTATTTTGTTTTCTTTAACTGTATATATATATATAAATATGACAGATTTTTGTATATTCATTTTGTAACCTATTGCTTTACTATGGTTTGCTGTTTTCTAATACATTTTAGTGATATTTAAAATATTTTCTAGGGGCCGGAGAGATAGCACAGTGTTAGGGTGTTTGTCTTACAGAACCAGGATGGGCCTGGGATAAATTCTGGGCATCTCATATGGTACTCCGAACCAGAAGTGATTTCTTTTTTCTTTCTTTCTTTTTTTGTTTTTGGTTTTTAGGTCACACCCAGCAGTGCATAGGGTTACTCCTGGCTCTACACTCAGAAAGCTCCTGGCAGGTTCGGGAGACCATATGGGATGCCAGGATTTGAACCACTGTCCTTCTGCACACAAGGCAAATGCCCTACCTCCATGCAATCTCTCCGGCCCCATCCAGGAATGATTTCTAAACGCAAAGCCAGGAGTAACCCCTGAGTGCTGCCATCCTCAGGACCTATTCTATGCATATTCTATGCATATGATTATGTAACATATTTATAATTTTGTTTAGCATTTTTCAATTAAGGCCCATTTACTTAACTTTTCTAGTCTAATTGCTGTGGCTAGGAATTCCAATATTATATTAAGTAATAGTGATAAGAATATATATCCTTTTCATGTGCCTTATCCTGGGAGAAAAAATTTAGTATATTTTTTCATTGAATATAATGTTACCTGTAAATTTACTGCATATGACATTTACTATTTTGTGGTATATGCCTCCATATTCGTGTTGTTGAGATTTCTATTTTATTTTTTGGTCCAGGAGCAACTTCTGAGTGCAGAGCCAGGAGTAAGCCCTGAGTGCTGCTAAGAGTAACACAAAAACCAAACACCAAAAAATAAGGAATGCTGGGAATCAGAAATTGAACCAGAGTCTGTCCAGGGTAGGTGTGTGCAAGGCAAATGCCCTACCGCTATGTTATGGCTTTGGTCCATGTTGAGAATTTTTTTGAATCATATAATAACTTTAAATATTCTGACCTACTTTATCTTCATCTATTAACAGATCTTATTTTTATTCATTTTATTGTTGTATTGTATAACATTAATTTGATCTGTTCAAACTCCTTTGTATTGCTGGACTAAATTCAACATAAGTCATGATCCTTTCTATATATTATCTAATTTACTTCACTAAGAATAGAGCCTATATTGCTATTGTGATGCTAATATCAATACCATATTAAAATTGATAAATTTGAATTTTGGACATTTGATTAAGATTTTAAAGTATATAATATAGTAATTGGAAGCATATCTGAGCCAAATTCTAGAAGAACTTAGTAGAAGATGAGTAGATGAGGAATATCTATGCTACCTTCAAGACTTTTAAGTGGACATCTATCTGGACGCTGGATAGCCTAAAGAGACTAAGACGAGATAGATTTAAGATGGACTGAATTTGATGTGCTATGGATATATGAGTCAGTACAACCCACAGACCTGAATGAATGGGTTTGAGGTGAAGAAGAGAATCTCTGACCTAGAGAAAGAAAGTAGTGATTTAAACTAAAAGTGTATGTATGCATATTGAATTAGTCAACAAAGAGGTATAAGATGAAGGAGAAAGAAAACCATAAGAAAGACAATCTTAGAAGATTAGGAAGGGAGAAAAATAATTCATTTAAAATACAGGGCAGGAATCATAAAAAAAAATAAGCATATAGAAAATGCAGTAAGCATATTGACACGGGCACCAGGAGATGCTGATTGTAAATAACAAAGAAGCAAACAATAAATGCCACAGAGAGACATATTTATTACGTGATGCTAGAACCTAAAAAATGTTCAACTGATTTAATACATCTTAATACTTTAGGCACCAACACTACGTTATCTTGAAACCATCTTTCACAAAAAATACTGGTAATAGAGAAACAGTGGAAACTTGATCCTGTAGATGTGTTAACAATTTTTTTTGTCTAACTCATTTGTACAACTTGCCTTGCCCATCAAACTACTAAAAAGACAGCCTTGTCTCTGATGTGTCCGAAGTTTTCACCCAGTTTGTTTTTACTGTTCTTTGTGAAGGTGGTATTGTAATTTCAGGTATATGAATAAAAGGTTGCACCATAATTAGCAGCCCCACGTCAATTTATATTATAGATCCATAAAGATTACTCTCTTCGAGCCCTAGTGAGTTAATAACTCTAGTTACTAGCAAGTACATTCAATTGTTGTGGTGCAGGGGTTTTATTAATACCTAGAGTACTTTAGGTTATTGTAATTTAAATAGTATTCCAACTTGCTTTGATAAATTAAGGTATGGAAAGCTTTTTTTAAATTTAATTCAGAGAGAGTATCACGAATTCTGAGATTACTCTTATTAATAATTTGTCAAGCTGGAATAGATAGTTCAGACCCAGTGATGCAATTCTGCTCAGGTTCAGCTGGGCTGGGGAGCCCCCAGGTCCTACTCAGCAGTCTTTAAATATTAGGATTACAGCTCACAGTTTTCAGGAGAGGCATGTGCTGTTCAGATCAAAGTTGTATGTCTTGAGCTTTTCTATTCAACCACTGATGGGCAATAGCTTATGTTGGTTCTTGTAAATATACCTATGGAGACAAAGATATTTCTGCAAGAAATTGATTTAATTTATTTCAAATACATGACAAAAATTGGCATTGTTGGATCATAAGGCTGTTGTATTTTTAATTCAGGTTTTTCTTTAAGGAAACTCTATACTTTTCCATAATGGCTATGATAATTTATATTTCATCATTTCCTTCCTTAAACCTTATTTTGTCTTTTTTTAAAAAAATAAAAGTGACTATAACAGATGTAATATAATAGCCTTGTGGTTTTGGTTTGCTTTTCCCTAATGATTAGTGATATTGAGCTCCTTCTCATATACCTAATATTCATCTTTATATTATAGGTGAGTACTTGTATATTTTCTTTGGAAAAAATATTTATTCAGCTTGAAATGTCTGGAAGAAATTTTTTGGGTTTTGATATTGTATGGTATAAATTCCTTAAATGTTGATCTCTTGCATTTTTTAGAATCACTTTTTTAAGGTTGGGAGTGATCTAAAAAAAGAATTTAGAACCTTAAGAACAAATTCTAAATTGGCTTATATGTACAACATTTGGATATGCATTAAGATATATTAATAGTGATATAATTATTCAATAATTTTGAGAATATAAAATTAATATGACTTATTTGTGATAGCATGTACTCGCCCTGAATTTTTAATTCTCCAAATGGTTTTATGGACCAAACTGACAATGAACACAGATCATGTTGCTGAGCTCAAGTTCAATCTTAAAATCCTTGTACAAAAAGCATTCCCGGTGGTAACAGACAACCAGATTTTATTATATCTGATAAAAGTAGTTTGCTGGCTGTGATTTTCTGTATGCTGGTGCTGAGTCAGGACCTACAGATATTGTAAAAGGCAGGTTTATTTATTTTCAAGATAGTAATAATTAGACTATAAAAAACAAACTCTTTTTGGGGTATTTTTTGGTAATTGAAAGACTTTATTAAAATATTCTCCTGCAGAGAGGAAAACTAGACACACTATATTTTATTTATATTATATTACTCTGACATTTAAGTACTGGCTAGATTGTTGATATGAATGCTATTGAAGGGCTCTTATAATCTAAGGAACAATTGCCTTGCCAGGTTCTAGGCAGCTCCCCAAAGCAGTATCAGTATTGATATGATCAAGATCACTTGAAGAGTTCATTTAAAATATTTACTAGGTTCTATTATAAAATTTACATTTATTAAATATGAATACAAACCCATATTTCTAGGTATATCTGCCCCCCACCCTACTGGACTGTTCCGATATACATGGACTGAGGAATTTATTTTGAGAATTGCTTGGTCAGAGGATTGGTCTTCAGAATAGGGTATATACAACAATGCAATAAGAATAAAACCTCACAGCACTTACTTATGCGCGCCCTACTAAAGCCAAGCATTTAAATTTTGCTGTTTTTTAACACTGGTATAGAATTTGTATGACCATCATCAGGTTCTTACCTGGATCAAAGGCAGAAAATGCTGAATAGTTGAGAGTAGAAACTGACTTGTGTTTTTCTTACTGAGAGGTCCTGATGTTTATGTGGCATGAATAAGTAGATTTAGGAGTCAGTGATCTTGTTTAATTAATCTACCCCTTACAACATTGGCAACTGGCTTAAATAGATTTCTACAAAAGAACCTGTGAATTGATGACAATGCCAAAGAAACAGCCACAGGGGAGCAAATGAAAATGACCAGGCAGGCAATTGTTCTGCTCATTCAAAGCTCTAGGTCAGCTACATCAAGGGGTAAAAACAATGACAATCTAATCAGATATGATTACCAAGGAGAGTATTTAAAGTATGGATTTACAACCAATGCCATTAGTGATTAACCTCTCTCAAAGTGCATATAATGGCTTCAAAGAGTAGCTAATGCCATTTTAAAGAGCAGAGCATAATAGAAAGTTGAAAAAGAAGTAGAAGAGTATCATGAACTACTATCAAACGACTATGTTTGAATTCAAATTCTGATACTAGCTATGTCTTGAAAGTGTACTAACTATATTGTGACTCTGCTTCTCCATCTGTAAGCTGGGATTTATAATAACACCCACTTTAAACATCGATTATAGAAATTAAATAAATACATATAAAGCACTTATTAGTCCCTACTGATAACATATTTCATAAAAATGTCAGCTTAAAATGTTTGTTCCATTTTATGTCATTATTTGAGGGATAGTAACATCTCCAACAGTGTTTAGAGGACAGGTTTCAAAAGTTAGTGCAGTTCTAAAGGCCTGATTCAGTTTTCAGACCAGCAGTGTAGAAACTCTGAGAGCTATACCCAGCATGTGCAGGAATACATGTTGTGCTGGGTCTCAAAGTCAGAGCCTCTGGCGTGCCAGGTTTTCTCTCTTGCCCTTTCACCTATATGACCGTTTTCTATATTTTTTAATGTTTTATATAAGAATTTTTTACTAACAATTTATAAACAAATATACTGACATAGGACTATGTGTTCAAACATTGTTTCTGATGAGGTGGGTAACTTTAGTCCTCTTACCAATAATTGTGGGACTCCTGATACTCTGGCAGGATTGCTGATATCAGTATGAGGTCTATGGATAGGGCCTGTGCTGTTGTATGGTGAGGAGTTGTAGAAGCAAAAAAAAAAAAATTCTCACCTCTCACAATGTTCTCACATGTTTCTTCTGAATATTAAACATTCTGACCCAAGTGTCACTTTATTCTGTATCCTTTCAGCCCTTTTTACTGTAGTCCTCACATCTGTCATGCTAAGATATATTAGCTGAAAAAGTACTTGGGAAAGTGCTAGTCTGAAATAATGAACTTCTAAGGAGCTTTCCTATTCTCCTGCTGCTTTAGTTCCCCTATACCCCACCATGTCTGTGGGAAGCTATGTGGGCATGAAAGAACTCCTCACCCCAGCATACTCAGGCTATAGAGAAACAAGTACATATAAACACAATTCTTTCTTCCCTCTTCCACTTAATGTAAGATTGACTTTTTTTTTCTCAAAAGCAACATTACTGAGCGGAGCATAAAAGGAAATAAAGAAAGAAATCACCAAGCCAGCAAAGTAAATAGAAATGTCCGAGATTTCTTTCCACTCATCTTTTACTGAATACACAGATCCCAATCTCTTTGTCTCAGTCTACTTTAGTCAACTCCTGCCTGGTGGCTTTCAGTTGGATCTTCTGTGCTTTTCCTGCATTTATTTTTCAGTTGCCGTTGGCTGTATGTCAGAATCTATACTCTGCGAACTTTCACTTTATTTGTTCCATAAGGGCTCTTTATAGGATTGAACTAGGCCATCTTCCACAAAACACATCCTCCATTGTCTATATATATCTTTCAGAAAATGTCCTCCAAGATTATTTCACCTATTTTAAGCTTAAGCTCATTTGCTTATGATCTCTGTAGGAGTTGTTCCCCAATATTCTCATTTGATACAAATTTTAATCTGGACTTAAAACATTTTAAATCTTTTCCTGAGTTTTTATATCTGCTCTTTCATGATATATATATATATATATACACACACACACACACATGTATATATCCTATATGTGTGATTGTACAAATGTACACAGATAACCAGGTGTGGCTCCAAGATATAAATCTCTCTATATATACATATATATATATGTATGGCTCTAAATTATAACTCTCTTTTGCTATACACACATATGTCATTTTAGGGTCAAGCTCCGTAATTTGCAAGACTTACTCTTGCTTTGTGAACACTCTTGACAGTGATCGACGGACTATATGGGCTGCTGGAGATTGAATCCTGGTTGGTTTGGTGTAAAGCAAGTGTCCTGTCAGATGTTAATTATCTCTTAGGTTTCAGAGTTCTTTTTTTTAATTGATTGAGATTATATGGTTTGCAACACTGTTAATGGTGATTTCCCATGTACATAATTATATCAGCAACATATCTATCTTTCATGCCCAAAAACCCCAATCTCTCTCCCTTTCAAGTTACCCCCACAAATGTATGGGTCAATTCTCCTATTGTATTATCTTTGAATCTTTGCTATTATATTGCTGCATATCTTAAGTCTCACATATGAGGTAAATGATTCTATTTCTATCCTTTTCTTTCTTTTTCTCTTTTAGTAATAATTTTTATTGTGACCAAAAAGTGAATAACAAATCTTTCATAGTAATATTGAATGTACATAATGATAATGAATCAGGTCCATTCCCACCACCAGGGTTGGCCTCCCTCCACCCTTTTACCCAGCATGTGTCCCATATCTCCCTCCTTTGCCTCCCCCAGTGCTAGTGTAACTGTTCCCCTCTATGTATAGCTTGTTTTATATAGGGTATTTATTCTGTTGTTGACTTTGGGTTTGGTGTTTAAGTCTGATCATTTTTTAATTTCAGTCAATGTTCATATGCTGTTTGGTCCTAGTACTATTTATTTTTATTTTCTTCCTCAATTCATGAGGCAGAACAAGATGATTCAAGTGTGATTGAACAAGTGTGGTTCTGCTGGAAGTAGACAAAAAAGAAAAAGAAAAAAGAAGAAAGGCTTAACAACAACAAAAACAACAAACCAACAGTTAAAAAAAAAGACTATCCAAAAAAATAAAAAGCACCCAGCAACAAAAGAAAATCACCAAATAATAACCACAAGAGTGAAAAAGAAAGAAAAAAAGAAGAAAAAGGAGAAAAAGAAAAGAAAAACAAAACAAGAACAAAAGAAGAAGTGCTGGTGTGGCAAGGTTTTGTGCCCCCCCCCCCTTCTTTCATTTGTAAAGACATAGGTCTGATTTCGACAATGGAGACTGAGCAGAACTTCTGGAACCATAATGAAGACTCTATCCTAGTCTTCGGTCTAGAATCTGAGCAAAAGCCAAGACCACTTATTACAACTGATTACAACTGATTATAACAAGACTAATTACAAGTCTGATTACAACAACAATGATAGAACAGAACTTCTAGAACAGTAAAGACTCTATACTAGAGTTGGTCCTATGACCTGTGAAAATAACGAGATCTTTAGCTACATAGGCCTGATTTTATCACCCACACCTGAGTGGGAAGTTTCCTGGCACCATAAAAAAGACCTTGGGGTGTGGTAATGAGCATGTACGGAGCTAGTAGTTTTTCCCATGACAGTATGCTTCAAGGGCAGAGAAACCCTGAATATCTTAGGCCAAGGGAATTCCCTTTCTTACTTCCTTTTCTTTCTGGTTGACTTCATTCTGCATGTTCCTCCAAAGTGCGCACTTTTCTTTTTTAGAGATGGATAGTATTTTATTGTGCATATCTTGGTACATCCGTCAATATTCAAGTATTAGGGTTGTTTTTATATCTTATTATACTAAGTATTGTAATCAACATAAGTTAAAATATACCTTTTGAATTAATGTTTTTATAAAAGGGGTTCTTTATAAAGGTTATATTTTTTGTTGGCCAGGAGTACCAGGAACTATTTTAAATATGGTAATATCTTATATAGCAATGAATCAAGCATATGAGAACTTCTTTCTACGTGCAACAGGGCAATACATCTAGAATTGCTCAGGGGTTAATCCTGCCTTATATTTAGGAATTACTCCTGGCAGTGTTAATTATATACTGTATACTATTCTTTGGCATCTAAATTCATTCACACAAATATTTTCCTGAAGTTCATTTATGTTGCTGAATGAATCAAAAGTTCATTTTTGGGGGGCTGGAGAGATAGCATAGAGGTAAGGCATTTGCCTTTCATGCAGAAGGTCATTGGTTTGAATTCCTGCATCCCATATGGTCCCCTGAGCCTGCCAGGAGCGATTTCTGAGTGTGGAGCCAGGAGTAACCCCTGAGCACTGCCGGTGTGGCCCAAAAACAAAAGTTCATTTTTTAATTAAATAGTATTTTCTTGTATAAAAAAAGAAAAGCATATGAAATTCTGTAGTTTAAATCTGAATAAACAAAAGTTCATTTTTAATTAAATAGTATTTTCTTATAAAAAAAAAAGAAAATCATATGAAATTCTGTAGTTGAATCTTGGCTAGTGTGTGCAAGGCAAATGCCCTACCCACTATACACTTGTTATAGTCCTGAGTATGTGAGAACCTCTAAATGTTGTAAAGTTTGTCTGCATACCATGAGACCTCAGATTATGGAGCCTCGTTACTTTACTTACCATATCAATTCTTAAAATAGACATCTACCATTTATGTTTTAGTAACATACCTACTAATATAGAATACATTCCTGAGAGTCTTAATTTTCATTCAGCACAGGAAAATTCAGTGGGGGGAATGGTAAATTTACATTAGCGTTAGATACTATGGGTCCTCAGCAAACATTTTTTTACTATATACAGCTAACTGCATTTTAACATTTGTTTAAAATGTGTACTTTGCCTTCCTTCTCAAAGTAGATATTGTAAAGATAATGTCCTTTAAAACAGATGTACTTGTCTTAGAAAACAAGTAGCATTCTAAAATGGTAAAGGCCAGAGAAGTCTGATTCTTTGTCTGAAATCTGAACTCCTTTTCCAAGTACCAAAGACTTAAAGTATGCTTGCAGTTTATTAGTGCAATATTGGCAATAGACTTGTTAGTATGTAAAATACAGACCCATGATACATTTGCTTTCTGACATAAATGGTAACTGGGAAACATTTGTTAAAATTGTTGATTTAACTTTAATCACATGGATATCTGTGTTTTTATTCAATGCTTTTCATTGCTTCCACATACTCTTGACCTATATATCTTATATATCTTGTATTATTCTAAGGGCAATCCTGCCACTCATATGATTCCTCAGAAGTCTTTGACTATTGATGTTATTAGACTCTCACAGCAAATATTACTGTTGGCCTAATCTATCAGCTATGATTCCTTTATTAATTTCTTTTCTGCATGGTGGTTAATGATTTTAAAACTATACTAAAAAGCATATGTATGCATCTCATCATATGTTTTATGCTAACTAAAAATACAAAAATTTAAATAAAATTATGTGAAATTTTACTGTTAAATTTTCATTCACTGGTGAAGCAGTTTCTCCTAGAAGTAGGAGAAATATACATGAGGTTTGAAGAATGTAATGCCTATAACCTAGCCCCACCCTATGTCTGTAATCTTAGAATATATTAATTTTTATTGAAGATGTAAACACAGGAACAAACTTTCAGATGAGGAGAATGCGTTAGATTATTCATTAGAGTTCAAATTACATGAATATTTAAAAATAAAGAATCTTTCCCAGCATGGTCAGAAGAAAATAACACTATGAAATAAGAGTAAAAGAGATTTACTTTGTTAGTTTTGAAGATGAAAATAGAATTCTAGAATACTCAAAGAATTCCTGTGATTTCAGAAAGATACAAAAGGCAAGAAATAATATTCCTGTTTTGAATGACCACAAAGAAAAACAGGGCTGGAGAGACAGAATAGGAGAAAAAATGCTTGCATTGTTTGTGCTGACTTCAATTTGATTACTTTTACCACTTTGTTTCTCTGAGCACAGCTATGGGGCATTCTTGAGTACAGAGGCACGAAAAAACTCTGAACATTAATGGAAGTTACTCCCCAGTAAAAAATAAAGAAAGAAATACAGCTTTTCTAGCACTTTGCTTATATTCCAGTAAAAAAACAAACAAACAAACAACTGTGTTAGAGTTTTAACCTACTCTGTTGAATTTGTGCTATTTAAACCGTCTACTTGATAATTTATCACAGCAACAATAAAATGACATACTTTATTTTAAAGGATAGAGTGAAACAAAAACTATAGTTGTAAAGAAAATTTCTTTTTCATCTTTATTGGAAATGTGGTCATTACATTCTGCACCTAGAAGGACTTACAGGAAAATCAAATATAGCTGTCTGTCTAAAGCTCAGCATTTCTGGGAAGTATGTAAGTGTCTGTATTGTTATTTGTTTCTGAAATCATTCAGAATTGGAGGGACTGACGCCCTGGCATGGAATCTTAGGACTTATTAACAATCTAGAAATTAAAATTTTGTTTGTTTTGGGACCATTCCCAACAATGTTTAAGGCTAACTACTGGCTTTGCACTCAGGGCTCACTGCTGGTAGAGCTCACAGAGTAGAATTCAATGGGGTGCTGGGGACCAAACCTAGGTTGATCACATGTATGGCAAGCACATTATCCTCTGTACTATCTTTTTGTTCCCCAAATTAAAGATTTCTGACCTCTTTTGAATTACTAACAGAATAATTGTCCTCATCTTAAACCTTTTGTTGAGCTTCTTTGAATTCAATAATGTCAAAACTTCCAGCATGCTCTACAAGGCACTTCAGAAAACAGTCCGTCACTACATCCTCTGTTGAAACTATACCACTCTGCCTTTCTTTGAAAGTATCATATTATTATATATTCCATGTGCTATAAAACTCCTTCTCCCCCTGTCCTACTCCTATTATTCATGGCCCAGGAAAGAAATTTTCTCTATGGAGACTTCCTTATTACTCTCCCCTTTTTATTTCCCTATAAAGTAGGTGTCCCTACTTTCATTTATAGTAGTATATTATGATGCATCTCATGTTTATATTTTCATGAGCACCTTATAAACAGCGCAGAACATTTTACTTTAATTTTTGTTTGTTTTTAGGCAACAGGGTTACCTATGGCTCTGCACTCAGGAATCACTCCAGCCAGGCTCAGGGACCATATAGAATGCTGGGGAACAAACCTGGGTCAGCCTTGTGCAAGGCAAACACCCTACCGGCTGTATTGTTGCTCTTACTCTTCATCTTTGTTCTTGAAAACTACTACTCTATACTTGACAGTGAAGTACAAGGTTCCCAATAAGTACATTCTGAATGAATAAATTTAGATAAATAAATCCCTGATTTCTCTGCACCCTATATTAGGAATTAAGAATGTAGCTTAGAGTGGCCCGAGAGGGGGCCCTAGTAAGGTGGCTGCCTTGCAAGTGCTAGCCTAGGATGGATCCCTGGTGTCCCATATGGTCCCCAAGCCAGGGACGATTTCTGAGGACATAGTAACCTCTGAGTGTCAAATGGGTGTGGCCAAAACCAAAACCAAACCAAAACAAAAAAGAATGTAGCTTACTTAGTTAAAAGCTACAGATCTAATTTACTAATCATAGGTGTCCTAAGATTTCCTGATACTTCATTTTAACTCATTATGAAGTATTTTTTTCTAATCTGACGAAATTAAGCCTTACATTCCCAAAATAAGCATGATTTAGGGGAAAAATTAATTTTTTTTTTTGGCAACACCTGCCAGCGCTCAGAAGTTACTCCTGGCTCTATCCTCAGAAATCAGAAATCAGGCTCGAGAGACCATATGGGATGCTGGGAATCAAACCTGGGTTCATGCCTGGATGGCCACGTGCAAGTCAAATGAGACCTCTGGCCCTGGGAAAGGAATTTTTAATGAGGAATTAAGGATCCCTTACAAAATTTGTGAATGAGCTTTATGGGGGCATTGCTAAACAATATATGTTACTCAGTTGACTCATTCATTTTGGGTAAAAGTAAGAAAAAATTCTCATTTTCTGAAAAAAAAAAAAAAAAAGATGTTCTAAGGGGGTCACAAGTGGTGCTCAAGGGGCCCCAAAGTTATTCACGGAGATAGAAAATGAACTGCACATTTTGATGCTAGATATCAACAATATAGTGCTGTTAAACCCCCTCAGAGGCAGGGACCCCTCCAGACCACTCTAAAGAAAATGGTGCTCAAGCGGTTTCCAAGGTGATACTATATAGTACTTCAAGGTTGTGTGTTATTGGAAATTTAAATTCATCATGAACATGTACTATGTCCTTGGA
This sequence comes from Suncus etruscus, assembly GCF_024139225.1. Classification (NCBI taxonomy): domain Eukaryota; kingdom Metazoa; phylum Chordata; class Mammalia; order Eulipotyphla; family Soricidae; genus Suncus; species Suncus etruscus. The sequence continues at coordinate 33,000,393 of NC_064852.1, forward strand.
CCAGGGAAACTTTTATAGGAAGCATGATTCACTGTGGAGAAAAAGAACCATTAAGGCAAATAAGACACCAAATCTGTACCAAGTAAGGCAAAAGTGCTCATTTTAAGCACTCCAAATTTAATTTCAGGCGCCTCCTGTTTGGAAGCCTTTTGCACCACATTTGAATACGAAGTAGGAAATCATTTCTGTTATTAGTTACCAAGCAGTTAGAAGAGGATTCCTATTTGAAATGATGGTTCAGACTCAACTTTTTCCTATCAATAATGGAGGGATCTGTGCATAAACCAAGATTTCTAATTACAGAGGTTGGCTTTGACAACCACTACTGAAAAGAATGTTTTCTGGCACCATAAAGAAAGACCTTGGGATTTGACAACCAACAAGTCTGGAGCCTGTTGGTCTCATGACAGTATGCTTCAAGAGTAAAGACATCCTATATCTCTTAGGCCAAGGGAATTTTCTTTCTAATTTCTCCAATACTTACTGAATATATGCAAAAAATAAAACAATTCTACATCTTTCTCACATATTTTTCTTTTTCTTTTTCTTCTCTTTTATTTATATTTATATTTATAATTTCTGGACAAAGGGTCCTGTCTGTGTTTTTTTTTTAAACAGAATAGAACATGAATCACCTTTTTCTGCCTCTCTCTATATTTTTTGCCCCTATATATTTCTATATCTTCCTAAAAATTGAGAAAAAAAAGTGGATGGGACCTACGGGCCAAGCAGTCTCAGGAGCATTGAATGGAAATCAAAAATGGTCAGACCTAAATACCCAAACCAAAGTCAACAACAATAGAATCAATAGATCCAAACTATAACAAGCTATACATAAAATGGACCTGTTCCACTAGCGGTCCAGGAGTCTAAGGGTGGAGTTAATTGGATGCATGCTGGGAACTATGGTGCAGGGAGGTCAACACTGGTTGTGGGCCTAATTCACTGTCACCATGAACGTTAAATACAATTGTAAAAGACTTGTAATTCACATTGGTCTCAATAAAAATTAAAAAAAAATAATGGAAGGAGACATTTGATATTGTTCTTATAAATGATTGGGATGCCAGCAATTTTCATGGGATTTCATATTATCCTTGTGCTAATTAGGAATCTTTCAGTGTTACTTAACTCGAGTATCTTCTTTGAAGAAAGATATCAGATAAACCACATGAATTGAAGAAAATTTCAACCCACTATAAGTCTGTTCCCCTGGCACTGAGAAAGATGGTTATCTAACCCAAACTCATGCACTCTACATTTAAAGAATTCTTTGGAGAAAACCAGAGGTCAGTTTCTTGGAAAATATTCCTGTTGTACCTGTCCTATCAAGCAGAAAGAAGAGGAGAGAGACAAACTTTAACTGTGGATTTAGAACCTTTGGTTAAATGGTGTGCGTTCTTCCGGAGCTAGACACATGGTGTGTTTTCTAAACAGGCAGCAAGCCTGCATACAGAAGCTTTTTTGCAAATAAACCTCAAAGTCACAGACTTGGGCACAGCATATGAATGAGATAAAAAGGGAAAAAAAAAAGTATTTCTTCCTCAAGGTCAGCATTCATTGGAAGAGCCTGAAAAGACTCTCTTAGTAATTGGAGAATTTTTCCTTGGTGAAGGACAATTTCTGTCTGTGGTATCCAAAATCCATCTACTATCTTCAAAACAGTGAGGCCAGAGCAGGAGGAAATTGGCTGTTCTGCCTTGGTTAATGATCTGTCTGCTCTGAGTGCTGCATTTATGATTTGATGCCATATATGAATCAGGATCAAGCACTCCATCCAGCAATTTGAATCAGTTCTGTTTATTAATGTCTGTGATTTTGAGCATCTAATGTGATGCAAGCATTGTGAAAGGCCCTCATACTCTTCTAGATATATCAGGATATAAGTAGTCCAGTTATTTTTATAGAACAAGTTATTGGCCTCTGGTGAATATTAATTAATCATACGTATTTCTTAGATTCATATTACCAGTAACCCTTTTCTCCCACATTATGTAAAGCCATGCTAGAGGTGTTAGCAGAACAGTATAGTTGAGGACAGAGTTTTGATACTAAGGAGTTTTCTAACTACTGTTTTGTCTTAAGCCTCTTTTAGAAGCAGGATCGTTTTACAGTATAAATAAGAGTGTTTATTTTTTTGTCTCTTATTTCCCCTTTTATTCTCAGGAAAAAACTTTAGTTTCTGAATATAAGAATTTATGCAGACTCTGGTTGAAAGGGATTTTTGCACCCATTAGGGCTAATTTTGCCTATCAAAATCTATAGACTTCAAAAGATCACAGTCTAAAAAAGTGAAGTACTCTTAGGAGATTATATTTCCTTTTTTTTTAGCCAGGTAAGTTTATTTCAGCCAGGACATACTTATTCCATTATTCTTTCTTAGAACATACGGACCTATGCTGCTTTAAGGCCTGTTTTTCTTTTGCTTCCCAGTCTTCCTTATTATCTCTGTATGTACACTAATTTTTTTGAGTTTTCTTGGAACTAGTGTTTTATTCTTTTCCTTACATTGTGATGAAAACTACTGAAACTCAATGCTCTTTCCCTTTGACAGTGTTATATGTGACTGACATTTTTCTTTAAATTTTTTTAATTTAAACACCAGCATTTACAACGTTGTTCATAATACAGTTGTTTGATTTGTTGTTTTTGTTTTGGGGTCATACCCAGCATTACTCAGGGTTTACTCCTGGCTCTGAGATCAGAAGTTACAACTGGCATGCATGAGGGACAATTTGATGCTGGCGATTAAACCTGAGTCAGCTGCATGCAAGGCAAATGCATTACTGTGCTATCACTTCAACTCCCATCATAACAGTTGTTTCAGGCATTTAGTATTCCAGCACCAATCCTACCACCGGTGTAATATCTCTACCAATGTTGTTTCCACTTAACCCTCTCCCAAATTTGCCTCCTTAGTAGGCTCAAGCAAATGGTTTTATATTGTTATTACAACCAAATTACAAATGAAATAACCAGAAAAATATATCTATAGTAATACAGTTGAGGGCTCAACCAGTTCCAACTAGCTCTGTAATTCCTCAAATAATTTTAGTAGCAGCATTTTGAGCTATAACACACAACAATTACCACAACTTAATTTTCTTGACCAATAGTGGCTCAATTAAAACAGTCTATCTCTTACTATGACTAATATAACACATGCACAATACTTGTAGAATTATTTTTGTTTTGTTTTGTTTTCTGTTTTGTTTTGAGGCCATAGTTGATAATGCTCACATAGTGACTTCTAGCAGTACTTGGTAACCATTTGGTGCCAGAGACTGAACTTGGCTTTCAGCATCCAAAGTATGAACTCACAACCTTAGAGCTCTCCCTTCTGTCCCTAGAATTACCTTGATGGTTTCTTTTTCTCATTTTGCAATATCTCTGTCCTTAAAGTATACTTTCAGACTCAAAGTTAAAAGTAAGTCATATCAGTTTCTAGTAAATATTTATCTCTTTCTCAGTGGAGTTCTTGACCAGAAGATCAACAGATTTTCCATTTAACTAAAGAATAAAACATTTTTGTGGCTGGTTTGGATTACACCTGGAAGGATGCTCCAGGATTTGTGCTTGGAGGCAAAACATGTTCTCAGACTTTTGTGATTTCTCTTTAGCCCCCCAGAATATAAAAAGCAGTTTTTCATATTAAATTTGAAAAGAAAGTTTTCCCAGAGAGCACATCTTATTTAAAATTCCAAATAATCAGTTTCATTAATAGGTCAAGAGAATAAAATAATATGATTAGAATTGTATTTAGATATTTTGGGTAACTTTTTTGTTTATAGACTATGTATTTAGAAAAAAAAACACATGCTAATGGTGGGGTGTTGCAATTTAGCCCCGGGAGAGGTTGACTGATTGAGGGATGGAGGATGAGGTCTTTCCCCTCCAGCTTGAAACACGCGTATGCCACCCTGTCCAGCCGACGGTTCTGAGGTGAAACGGCGGGTAAACAGCTCGCAGTCACAGGCTTGTGGAAATATTAGCTTTATTTGGTGGACAAGACTGAAGTCCAAGGTCTCAGCCTCAGTTCCAGCAAAAAGCCTCTCGCCTTCCACAGACCCTTGTTTTTATCCCCCAGAATCAGGTACTACCCAATGGTGGGATCTGATACCACCCAAAGGTGGAAGCAGAATCAGGTACCACCCTAGGGTGGGGGCAGAATGCCAGGTCACACCCTAGGGTAGGGCACAATCACCGATCAGGGTAGGGTCAGTAACATAATAATCCCATCAAATGTTTACATACACAACAGTGGGGTAAATTATTATTTTATATGTAGGAGATTAATGAGCTATTAAATCCCTACTAATAATTTTTAGTTGTGAAAGTTTGATAGTTTCAACTTTAGGTAAAGAAAAAAAAAGTAACCTTTCATGTACTAACATAGTATCTATTGCTTATATTTATTACATTTTACAAAATCACAATAATTAGCATTGTATGATTGATTGACTCCATAGTTAATTGATCTCTTCAAATGAAATGAATTATTTTACTTTCATTGCTTTACTGGTTAAAATATCTTTTTTCTGTAAAACAAAAGAAAGATACCTCAGGCTATATTTAAAATATAAAAGAAAATTCATGGTTCAAATACTGAAAAAATCTAGGTTGAGTTATTTTAGAGCTAACTATAGACTTAGTTCAGGGAGTTATTTTCACCAACGTTAATGTTCTTGCTCACCATTTCTTATGCAGATTGTATTTTTCTTAAAAAGACTTTATTATATCTAGAGATGAGAGCCTCTCTTAGCTTGTACATATTAGCAATGTACATTTTATGATGGGAATAATGTTATGTTTTTATTTGTTTCATGGACTATTAACACATAAAACTCCAATCAGTTCATCTTGGCTCTCATGCTTATCTTATGCGGCTAAGAGAATTCAGGTTTCCTATGCTTGCAATCTGTGTCTATTCCTGAAGAAAGCACAAGTAGTCAGGTCCACTCAAACTACAAGTAATAAAGAGATAGAAGATTCCTGAAGGATATAATAATGGGGAAGCCACTGCTCTGTTAATTGACAAATTTGGCAGATGATTGTAATCCAACAACAACTATTAAATAAGCATATGAAAAGAACATTTACTTTAGTTGACTTTTAACCATACGACCTTCAAGTACAACTTGAAAGGGTGTTCTAGATTAGTACCATTTACTTTATTGCCATGCAGCCTACTTTTCCACTATTGGATTTATAATTTGTTTATTTTCCTCATTGGTTGTTAATGTATTGCTGCTAATTTGAAAATGGAAAATGTCCTGAGGCTTTTCTGTATTGCCCTACTTTAATGTCTGACTTCAATATTAATTATTATTTAACTTTTAATGTGCCTAGAGACCATCACTAATGCTTGTTGATTTGATTTTCTAGGAAAAACTATTAGGGCATGACAACCTTATCTATTGTCCTCTAATATCAATATATAAAAGTTGGATTTGAATGTACTCTGTATGTTTAGGCTCTCTTTTCCTTAAAAGAAGCACTGTGGACTGGTAATATGAGTTTAACTAATACATTTTTTCTTACTGGTAGTGAGGAAATTATTCACCTTCTTTACCATATCTTTTTACATAATAAAATAAAGCCAACAACTTTTTATTTGGGTTTTTGTTATAATAAATAAAGCCACATATATTTAATTGACACCTTTAGACTTCTTTTTGTCATTCAAAATGGTGGCCATTGTTCTGAGAGTTAAATTAAGCCCTTTTGAAACCTGGAGTGGGATGAGGGTATCTTTTCTCATTTGTTTTGTTTTGTTTTGTTCATATTTGTCAATGCTCAGAAACTAATCTAAACGCTTTGCCCAAAAATTGCTTTCACTGGTGCTAAGAGTTGAAGAGATGATGCAGTGCACATTTTGAACTTGGGTCAATCCACTCAGCCCTTTGAACTGTATCTATCCAGTCTTTGACTAGGGAATCTTAACTTCTAAGAGGCTCAGTAGATAGTACTGATACAAAATGAATGATGAAATGTTTTCATAATATATACTATATTTACATACATATAAATATGGGATAAAATAAACCATTAATATATCAATTACTGGAAAATTTGAAATTAAATAAAATAGTCATAATTAAAATTAAATCATTTTAATATTTAGGAGAATTTTTTTCACATCCATTAATTTTAAGGAACTATTTTTGACTCTACTTTCAGAGGTGACTCATATGATATTCATGGGAACAATAAGCAGGGAATTAAGCCAGAGTAGGCCACATGCAAGACAATCATTTCAATCCCTCTTTACTATATCTCTTACTATTTATTACTAATTCAATCATCTATTGAGCAAATATTTATTTATCTGAATAATAAGTAAACAATATCCTTAACCTCTCTAGGAATATCCTAAGTACCACAGGGAAAGATTTGAAAGCCTCTGTATGCATAAGATTCACAAGGTAGATTTAAAAAAAAATATGTAAGTCATTGTGTTTTACAAAACTATTTATAATGAAGTTTTAGGCATATAATATTTCAACACCATTTCCATGACCAGTGTTCCTAGAGTCCATCCCATGACAACCACCACCCAATCCAGCCTGTCATCATAACAGGCCCATTTTTAATTTTAGTTGTTAAATTTGGGTCTCATGATTTCATGCTGTTGACTCTGTAGCTTGGATATTTAGTTCTGTCCTTTTGAATGCATCCCAAGAAACTCTGACTCAGTAGATCTGATATGACATCCTCTCTGTCTCCATTTGATCATACTTCTGTTGACCTTTAAATCACACTTTTAAAGCTAATGTAAAATTATCAAAAGTCAAATAAATCTGAGGAGGTCATGATAATAATTTGCTTAATTTCACTTAAGTTATAAATTATTAGACTTGGGAAAAATGTGTTTTGCAGCATACCTATAATCTACTTAGTGATAGTTTAGAAAAATCCCCAAATATGTCACGGAGGAACCTTATGCTCCTGAATAAAGGTTTGCAGATCAAAATGATAAAGCTGGGCTGATAGTAGCTTTATTGCCAAACAAGAGTGATGGTGAGGGAATACCTAACTCATTTCTATTGAGTTACCTAACATAACATTCGGCCTCGTGAGACTTGTAAGAGAGTTGAACCTTTATTCCTTCAGTTTCCAGGAGATCAAAAGTCTAACAGGAGATTTTTCTGATTCTTAATGTCAATTTTTCCAAAACTCTTATTGGCAGTTTGAGAAGCATTTAGTAATATATTGTTTTCTCTATTCCTACACATTATCTTCAAAGTCCAGTAGTCTTAAAACCTATATCTTTGAAAACATTCTTATAAAGTTATCCTGTATTTTAAATAGTTATTTCAGATGTACATGGTATTAATTAAATCTAGATCATATGAACTATTTTACTAATTCATTGGGTTTCTTCCTCAGAATTCTGTTAGTTGTATATTACTGGTGACTGGTTGACCTCCAACACCTAAGTGACTACTAAGGATTCTTACTTCTCTCCATTGGGATATAGGACAAGTCTATAGAACTATTTAAGTAGTTCTTTAATTTTAGGCCTACATTTAAAATAAAATTAGGATTGGATATTTTTTGTCAAGCAAAAAACATCATGTCAAATTTTAGTTGTAGGAATAAGTAAATAATTGGTATATTGAATGGAAAATCTTAACATTGTAGATACATTTCTACCTCAAACAATACTTTTATTTAAAGCATGCATTACTATTTTTAATCCAATTCATATTTATTAGATGTACTATTGAAATATTAGAATTTTTAATTAGGATGGTTTGAGACACACCTGACAATGCTCAGAGATTCCTGCTAACTCTGTGTTCAGGGATCACTTCTGTTGTTGCTCTGGGGACCATATGTGATTCTGAGATTAAAACTGCATTATTCATATGTTAATAAAATACCTTACATACTGAAATATTGCTTCAGTCCATATATGTAATAATTCTTATTTTATTTCATTTTGACTAACAAAATAATACAAATATAGATAAATTGAAAATTAGACTATTCCAAATAAAATGATTTCTCTAATATATAGTAAAATTATAATTTTATGTAATTTCAATCTATATTCATATGATAGGAATTAGTTAAACAAATAAATATTTTCTTTATGATGTTTCCTATAGGTAAATGAATAACTTATTGTTTGCCAAAATAGTTGAATAATGATTATTGGTTTTTAATTAAAAATATAATATTGTCTAATAGATATTTCTTTTAGGAAACAGCACATGATATTTTGATATGCACAACTGTTTTATCACCAGAAAAATCTGAGATCCAGATACAAATCTTTTCTGATTTTTCATAGTCCACTGATTAAGGCCATGGTCCTGTTTCAGAGTTTTCCATTATTCTCCCTCCCACTAATTTCTATATGTAAATAAGCAAAAGAACCCAAACAAGATTATACAAAGACTTTCCAAATTACTATATCAGGAGATCCAACCACCATTACTCTGTCATAGACTCAAATGTAAACAGAATGGGAAAAGGCTTTTTGGTGCTAAATAGAGATGGCTACAGTTATATGGTTACAAAGAACTGACTGAAACCACTTCACATGGAAAGTTGCATGCAAGGTAACTTGAACATCTTGCATGATTATTTTAAGAAGTTTATTTTTAGTTATTAATAAATTTTTAATTGAATCACCTTGAAAAGCTCAGTTAGAAGTTGTTCATGATTGAGGTTTCCAATATCTATCCTTTCATCAGTGCACATTTCCTGCCACCTATACCCACAGTTTTCCTCCTGCCCCCTCACTTCAACCCACAAGTTTGACCCTATGATGGACATTTTTCCTTCTATTTCTCTCTTTTTCTCTTCTGAGGAATCTACTGGATGCTGAAGCTGTTCTTGTGTTTAAAGAGGGCACAGCAAATAGAGAAGCTGATAGTTATTGATCATATCCTAACTATTCTGGTTTCATTGCTGTAGAGGTTGTGTTTTTTTACTTCATGGGCTAGTTGCAAAATTTGTGGATTTGAGTTTTATTGTTATATGTGGTCTGATCATTGTACATTTTCTATTTAGTCATTTGATCCCCCCTTCAGACATTTTCTAGATTATGAGAGGTTGAATCAGTTAGAAATGCTAAGAGATTCAGAATACACTTTATAGAATTTTGTGTCCATATTCAGTAGCAATCTGAAATTTTTTCAACCTTTTGTTGTTATATATTAATAAAAGAGTATCTGTGCAGAAGAAGTTCAGTATTTGAACATAATGCAGTTGTGTAGAATTCTAATCAATATGACAAAACAATAGCTATTAATAATAACTATTAAATATTTTGAACTTAGCAATAATCAACTTCTCAACTCAGTTCAAGAGAATAAAGTTGATGAGTCATAGGAATATACAATCTGGTTTATCTTTTCTGTTAAATGATCTAAATGCAACTAGAAATATCAACAACAGCATATATGCAACCAAAGCTAGCTAGGTAACAAGGTATCTAGAATAATTCAATTATCCACTCATACTTGTCTCAACAAACTAATTCTTCTTTCTATTCCATCTATGACACCTGTAATGGTATTAGTAACTCTGCCAGAGTTAGTAATGTCTATGACAGATCTTTCTATTTATATAATAAACAACAATGGGAATACAAATATGTGTGTTCACATAAACAATGGCTTATTAATTCCCCTTGGTAAAGTAGTTTCATCTGAATAATCAGGATGGGTTTCATTTGAAGCTCTTGCTTAAGTTTAAAATTTTGGCTTGATGATTTCTATAATTAGAATCTATTTATAGAGAAAAGAATCAGAATATTATTCTTAAATTATGTGAAATGTTTTTCCAAGAGAGTAAAATGAGGCATATTATCTACACAGTAAGTAGTATCCTATGTTTCTGAAATATAATTCCTGATACCAAGAAAAAGTAGTTGTTCAGCCTAGAGACATAGTACAGTGAGTGGGTAGTTCACTTGCTTTGCATACAGTCAACCTGGGTTTGTATCCTGACCCCCATATGGTCCCTTGAACCTGTTAAGAGTGATTCCTGAGTGCAGAGTGAGGAATAAGTCTTGAACACTGTGAGGTATGGACAAAAAATATACACATAAAGAAATAAAGTAGTTTTCCATGAATTAAGGTCAGAAAGCAGACTTTTTTGGTAACAGATTATATATTTAGCATTCTGAATCTTATAGTTGCCATTTACTTGGTGCATCTCTCTATTAAAGTTATTGAATTCAAATTTAGAATTATCTAGAGTTTGAATGTTAATTATTATTTTTTAATTTTTTGTAAAAAATACTCAAATTTAGCAACATATTTTTATTTTGTTTGTTTGTTTGGGGGCCATGTTCATTAGTGCTCAGGGACTGCTTTTGGCTGTGCACTCAGAAATTGCTGCTGGTAGTCTCAGGGGTCATATGTG